>NW_028280831.1:552500-855000 GCF_059751285.1 Brachycentrus maculatus | reverse complement strand
GTACTAAACTGAATACAGCAAAATATTCATAATAATACAGATATGTAAATGTATTCAAATTTAAAAAAATTATTTAATAACGAAATAAACTATGTAAATGCCTTATTTTAAATATTTTCCTTATTCCTAGAAATAATCATTATAATAAAAACTCCACAGCTCCATTACTTCTCACTTCAAACCTTACTTAATTATCCACCCCTTTATACCACCGAGTAGGTGAGTACCTAACTATGAATACTTCTCTGTTTTAAGTTAAGTACATTTCACCTTCTGGATTATTAATATTTCTTGATATAAAGTATGTTCTCTTTAAAATTGTAAAATAAACGTTTACAATTTTTTGTATCAAAAATGTCTGGTATTTTGATTGCAAAGAAGTGGGGTAATTCTGACATGCGTCTTTGAAAACGTTTTGAAATGAATTTAGAGATGTAGAAATATTTCATATAAATTCGGCTTTCAAATTAAGTCAACATTTTTTGATAGAGCATTATAAAAACGCTTCAAAGGAATTAATTTAAAGTTCAACAAAGAGGGTGAAAATTATTTTATTAATCGTTTTGTGCGAAGATTGTGGAGATAGTTTAATATTAAGGGTTATAAATAAATAGAGAAATTTGGGTGAAAATTAGTTAAAAAGGACATTTTACATATAATATATCATGTATAAATGCGAAAGTTATTTACTTTACAAAGCTCTTAACCGATGGCAGTTTCATCTGTCAGGTTCTCCGACTAAGATTCGAAAACGGTTATTAAAATACTCCATATATAAAACATCCAAAAATTCAGGCAATATGAAATTTTGATTTGAATAGGTATTGTTTATGTATTAAAAACAATTAAAGTTAGTTAGTTAGTTAAAACCATTAATACCTAACGAAGAAAATATTTTTAAAACCAAAAAAAAACTAAATCGTCAGACCACCTGTAAACTGGTACGTATAAAAATAAAATTACTAATAAAATATAACTTACTATTTGCTTCTTTACATAGGTATTATCCATCCTCGAATTAAAAAATATACATTTAATATATTTTTTAATTTTATTTAATAGAGAAATATATTTTTTTTATTATTTACAATATTTCAATTTCATACTATTTCTGTGAGCCTAAGCGGCTCATTATTAGAAAATAGGTATCAAATTGTGGTAGAGTGGGTTCGAACCGAGAAACTCTGACTTAAGAGTCCGCGACACTAACCACGGGACCCCAACCCGACACATATTTGTCGAAACTAGTGGGAAAAGTAGTACCAAAAATAAAGTTGTTTAAAACAATGTTTGTTACAAGAGAAGTTACTTTATTTTCTCTTCCCCTCTTGTTTAGATCTCAAAAGATGACTTCTTGCCGAAAAAGATCTGCGAGCGATGTGTCACAAGACTGGAACAGCTGTACGAGTGGAGGCAGAACTGTCTCAGCACAGACTCCGTACTCAGGAACTACGCAGAATCCATGCGAGTCGTCACTTCTACCATCAATTTCCAGGTATGTTTTTGCAGTTTTAAATTAACCCTCTCGTATTTAAAAAAAACCTTTTTTGCCATTATTTATTTGATGTGGAATTTAAGCAGGTAATTAATAAGATAATAAGCAAAATATTTTACTTTTAAAAATAAATATTTAAGAATTTCATAAGGGCCTCACGTAAGGCTTATTTAAATTTCGTGTGGTATTATATTGGATTGTAACATATTGATGATGATGTAAATAAATGATAATACACGAACAGGTAAAATAAAATGCATTTCTTAATTCCAATACGACGAAACAGTGCAATGAATATGAAAAATGTTTCATTTTATTTAGCAAATGATAAATACATTAGAAACAAACAGATTTTATATGCGTGAATGGAAATCCGAAAACACCATGGGCATAATAGTTCATCGTTACAACGCAACGTTTGCAAACGAGTTTTCTTTCCACGTTCGTTTTTTTGTAGAACTATTTTAAACAATCAAGCAAGTCTTTTACTGTAAACAAATTTGTAAGATACGTACTTTTTTTACAATTTGATGGCACTTTAAACTTATAAAGGCGTAGTGTAGGAGAGGGTTAAATGTCCTATTTAAGACTGTATTTCAAAAACATGTTAAAAGTTGTAAGTTTAACAAAAAGCCTAAAAAACATCCCCAGTTTTCTACCCTTAGGACCAGTGAGGTGGGTCACATTTAGGAATGCGGTAGTTTTCCTATTTTTTTTTAATTACACAATATAAAGACATTCTTACCCCTTCTTCTTTGCTTTATTATAACATTTAACGGTTAGGGGGATCCCCAAGCGGCAAAGAAAATTGACGGATTTAACCTGAACAAAAAATAGTCGTAGACTGCGTATTTTATGGTAACTGAATCGCTAAACATACATGGGGTTGTTTCAATAGTACTTAAGGCTCCATATTACCATGCTTTCGTTGATAGTCAACCTATAGAACACATTGTATAATTGAAAGGAGGTGATGGTTTCCTGAAATTATGTACAATAGTAGTATTTAAAATAATAGAAAAACAAATATTTTTTTAAATATATGTAAAAATACGTCATTATTTGATTCGGCAGTCACTTTGTGGTAAAACCTATCCATTTTAATTTAAGTTTTACTCAGTAAATACCACTGCTTCTTAAAATCTACTGTGACACGTGTTTCGATGCATTCCGCATCATTTTGTTTGGTGTTTGAAAATTTTAAGAAATACTGGTATTTACTTAGTAAAACTTAAATAAAAAATTAAAAAACGTGTTGGCATCACAAAAACAAAAAATTTGTTATTTGAGGCTTTCAATTGCGTAGAAACAGACCAGTTATATACAATATTTGATTTTGTCTAAATCCCTGTTCAATGAACAAAGATTTGTACTCAAAAACTTTTCCCAAAAATAAGTTTAATAAAATTTAATCAGCATATGTTTTTACGTGTCTACAAATGTGTAAAATAATTCGAGAAAAACTATTATTTCATGGAAGTTTCTTCTATATTAAAAAAATACTTATTACAAGGATAGATGTCGCATGTCAATTGAAGCAGTTATATACTTTGGGTAGAATGGTAAATGTTGCGCAGTGTATATAGTGATCACTTCAACGAAGCAATGACAGGTCGTAAGCCCTGTAAATGCCTAGACTTCCATATTCTTCTTAATCAATGTTGATATTTCTATATTTTAGTTAAATAAACTTATTTATAATAATTTAATTATATTTTTCCAAATGTATTCCGAAAATCAAACATTTTTTTGTTTGTTTTTGTGTTGTGTTTCTTATCTTCAATGAACACGTAATACCCTGCTTGTACCGCCCGTAGCCCCCTGGCACTTGGAATCTACGTGGGTGGAACATCTGTTTCCTCCCACCACTAAGGCTGTTTGTTTACTACGAACAACGTAACGTAACCTTTAACGTAACCCTTTTAAGCTTAAAATTGAATGTACATACTTCATTAAAAATGTCAGAAAAAAAGAAATATATCGTAGGCGTGGACTAAAAAACAGCATGTGCCAAAAGGTTAATTGTTTTTAAAAATTGATTTTTTTCTATATCTTCACATTTTCGACATCTCAACAAAAGATGAAGAAGAATATGGTTGTCAGTGAATAAAAAGGCCGCTTGGGACAAAATTTTCTCAACTCAGTCCAAAAGAGAATTTTCATGATTTTCGTTTGTCATTGATAACAAAAGTTTGACGATTACCAGGTGCCCGAAAACTTTTCACAAGGGCCCCAAGGAAACGAAAGGAGACACTGTTTCGAACCGAATTACGAGGTCACACTCTAAACAAGATTTGCATCGCCCAAACCGTTCGTTACTTATCAAATATCCTTTTTTCTATTAAAACATCATCATCATCATCAGCCTGTGTCCATCCACTGTTGAACGTAGGCCTCCCGCATGAGTCTCCATCCTCTTCGATCCTCCGCCTTCCGCATCCAGGTCACTCCCGCTATTCTTCTTATATCGTCAGTCCATCTTGTAGGGGGTCGGCCGATGCTTCGTTTGCCAGTTCTTGGGCGCCATTTCAATACCTTTCTTCCCCATCGACCGTCGTCTCTTCGACAGATATGTCCTGCCCATTGCCACTTGAGTGTGCCTATTCGTTGGGTAGCATCCACTACTTGAGTTCTTCTGCGTATTTCATTAAAACATGGTCGGCCTATAATGTTATATTTGAATCTCTACGTAGTGTAGTGGTCAGCATGTCAGGCTATGAAGGCGATGAAGGTTCCCAGGGGGGGTCAAAAAATGAAGGGATTTTTTATTCGACGATTTATTTAATACCACCATCGACTAGTACCTGAATCGCAGGGCTGATGATTATATATTTTACGATCAAGATAACACTATTGCTATACGATGCAGTGCCCTATGTACCGTTGTCTGCGGATAAGGGCTAGAAAGAGAGAGAGAGAGAGAGAGAGAGAGAGAAGTCATCGCCTTCTCAAATTGCATAACATACTAATTCGTTATAACTTACGTCACACATAAACACCCATATATTATTTAAATTTACATATAAAAATTCCATTTCTATATTAAAATTACATAAAATCACACTTGAATCCCTAATCAGAACTCATGAATGAATTTAAGTATTTTTATTTAGTTTGTGGTATTTTTTCTTTTGTATTGCATGTTATTGTGTGAATTTAAATTCATTTTGTAAGAAAAATTAAATAAATCAATTGTTTTCAAAGCCTGCCTTGTTGTGTACATAACATTAAATTTTATATTTTTAATGAAATTCATTAAAATGACATAATTTTGTCTAGCCTCTCGCCAGTCTGGTGTTGTCGGTAAAGACAAAACCTGGTCACTGTTCAAATAAAATAAACGTGGAAAAAACTTTATGTGAAGTTCTTAATTCATTAAACTAACTTGTTTTCGTCAAAATCTTTCGCAAAAAATAAAATTAAAAAAAGCTGCGGAAATACCATAATATTTCTTGAAAGCTCGCGACAAATAACGCGTAATTACTAAATATATTCGCACATTAGTGTCGTCAGACGGACGAAGGGGTGGGGCTAGGACAGGTTACTCGGAGCAACGTGAGGAGGGGGGGAGGGGGTTGTGTGTAGAGAGGGAGGGGAAATCATTCCTAGCCACTATTGATCCGACGCCACCGACCGAACGAACAATTTTCTGCATTTCGACTCTCATAAAACATATGCGGCGCGTCTAAATGAGTTATCTATAAAGCTCTTATGGCTTCACGCGACTGCTCAGTAACAAATGACATTTCTAAATAAAAACACTTCTTAGTACAAAAAAATATGAATTAATTTAATATAATATAGGTATACAAGCATTATAATATGCCTTAACAATCCTTATACGTGCATTTAATAATTACTCTCATATAACAAAGAAAGTTTATCTCAGCAAAGCTTACAAATCACAATTAACACATTTTATGGAAACGTACACGGAACTTTAAAATCCAAATCACAAAATAGATTTGAAAAATAATATATATCAAATACATCAAACAATGCGTAAAATATTACCTCATTTGGTCAAAATAATTTATAATATTATTCAATAAAGTTGTTCAAAATGCTTCCTAATGGAAAAGAAAAGTCACCACCTGAAATTGCATCACATACATTAGTATGTGATGCAATTTCAGGTATTATGATGAATTATCATAATAACCTACGTCACAAATAAACACCCATACTTATAAAATATTATTATGTATAAAATTTTATTAAATATTCAAATTACATAAAATCATACTTATTAAATCCCTTACTAGAACATACAAATGAATTTGTGCAATTTTTTGTAATGTGGGTATTGAATGAATTTAAGTAGTGTTTTGTAATTATTATTGTAATACATCAATTCAATTAAATTTAAATTTATTTTGTAAGAAAAATTATATGAATTCATTGTGTTCAACGCCTGCCTCGTTGTGTACATAACATTGATTTTACATAAAATAAAATGATATATAATTTTATCTGGCCTCTCACTTGTCTGGCGTTGTCGGTAAAGACAAAACCCGGTCACTGTTCAAATGAAATAAACGTGGAAAAAACTATATACTTATGTCTATAAGTTATTAAAAATCGAAATTACATAGGTAAGTGTAAAAGAGCTATTGATAATTGGATGATAGAGATGGGTAGATCTGAAATAGATCGTGTTCGACCATGTGTTTTTGACCGCATGTTATGAACAATTTTTTTTCATATACTTTAATGAATAAATATTGTAAAATGTGCCTTCGACACGGGAAAACTCTATATGTAATTATGTGTAAGTATGATAAAAATGAATTGAAGAGCACAAGTTACTACGTTTATAATACAAATAAAAACACCACAATGAACCTAAAAAGATATGTATTTTTACATTTCCTGTAAAATAAGTTTTTCTACTCAAAGCTCGTTTTCATTTCCCTAGAGAAATTTACAAGCTGTTTACAGCAGTGACCGTTGTCATGACCACAGGGAGGAAAAATTGGGGGATTTTTTATTCGTTTTATTGATATTATTAGATAGTTCTAATAATATTTTCTGTAAAAAGATACTGTGGGGTTGAACACTCTGGCTGAAACATTACTAAATAATACATATGCCTTAAGGAATATGATTGCAACAAAAAAATACTAATCCTTGCAACGTGCTGGTTATGCTCAAACAGGGAAAGAAAGAAAAAGTGAAAATCCACATGCGCAAGATGGTCAATATATAGATTCGTGTGAAATCCATGGTGGATCTCAAAAACCTCCAAGATGGAAGGATAGCTGAGATCCACGTCTCCCGAGTTTCTGAAGTGACAAAATTTTAACCAACAGGTAATAATAATTTTGTCTCAGAAGAATAACAGAAAAATTTGTTTATTCAACTTCACTGCTAAAATAACAAGAAAATATATAAATTTGAAATTATCAAATTATTAAATAAATTTGAAATCAGAATTAAAAAACTTCTAATGTCCTTAAAGAATCTTAATTTTCCAATCGCCTTATATCTGAAGACTATAATTTTGATAAATCAAAGGGCATAGAAATATTACATGTAAAGAAACTGGTCTACATTTAGATAATCTTAAAATAGTAATAATTAAAGCAATTTATAAATTCACATAATCAAAAAAATAAATAAATTTAAATTAAGTCCACATTTAATAATATTCCCATTGTGATTCTTTTATCTCCTTTCATTCTTAATAAAGAAGAATAATGATAACTTGTTCAAATGAAATAGTTTTTGCGATCATCTGTCGATGAAAATAAATGTAGTTTTCAAAACTATTCGTGTGAGATAAAACTCAATTAGAAGTCAAATACAAGTGTTTAATTTTCAAAAATCAATATGTGATTCCACATAGTTAATGCCAATAAATAATATGACTTTCTTCTTTGTTTATTTTTTGGTATTTTTATTAAAATGAAAAAACAACTGGGCTTTAAAAGGAAAACGTTGTAAAAATACACTTTCATTCATGGAAAATTCGTGAATTGAACCGTGGGGGCAAACAGGCTACTACTCGTTGGAGTAGGGCTCTTGGGGACAGGAGGTGGGGGAGGAAACGCCACAGGGTGAAATGATTCTTCATCTAATATAAATAATAAACATATAATACATCTTCACAACATTTTGAGTGTGTCCAAATACTTGTTCATAAATCGGGATTATCTCCACTTAGGAGTTATTTTTTATATTATTGACATCTCAGCATAGATGATTGTTGTGAACTCACATGTACCAGGTCACGAAATTGATGAATATAACTCGAAGTTCCTAAAAGTTGAGTAGTGTGGTTGTTAATCATTGGTGTAATTGGTGAATGTTATACGTATGTAAAGTGATCATCTGACCAGCCTATGACTTGTCGTAAGTCCTGTAAAAGCCCAGAAATCCATATTGTTGTTCTTTTAATGTATAAAGCTATAAAAAATGTAAAAATACGTCTTCATTCAGTTGACTTATTTTTTATTTGTTATATGTTACATATAGTAGATATATATATATATATATATATATATATATATATATATATATATATATATATATATATATATATATATATATATATATATTATTTTCACGGGAAGTTTGTGAACAAAATGGCCGCTGGTGCTCGTAGTGTCGCTTTACCGTGGCGGGAGTTTCACGCACTAACCGCCCTCCCCGCTCGTCGCTCCCCGCTACCTGCCCCCCTCGCACTGACATTCCAATAAGGCCTCTCCACTACCCCCTCGCCCCTGACCTTCGCAGGAATATACCCGAGGGGGATCTACAATAAACCGAAGGAAAATGCACCGTTTTCAATATAAAACAATATTGATATTTAAATATACTTACGTGTTTATATAGTAATATTATATATGATATAAACTGTAATAAAACTGTTTCATATGTTTCCGGGATCGATATATTTAGTAAATGTTAGGAACAATGTCAAATCTTTGCATTGGTTTTTAAAAATAAATAATTGGGGATATCGTTAAATTATTTATTCATTGCTAAAATATTTTGACTAAAAATGATAATTGATTTTTTTATTGTACTATGATTGTGATTGAAATTAATTCAATTAAAATTTATTTCACAAAATATGTCATTTTTTTAGTATGATTTCTCAAAATATTTAACAATACGTTTGAAATAAGGTAATATAAATAATAAACATGTATTGTAAGGACTATGGAAATATTTTAGGAATTAAAAAAATGTTATAAAATATTACTCTTTATAATTTCAATTTCATATTCTACACGAACCTTTGTTGTGAAAAACGTACATGTTCAGATGAATCGTGCCTAGAATTCGTCATAAATTTTCCCCTGAATCTATCTTTTCAGACGCTTTCTCAAATCGAATAATTTTCCTGACAAATCGCCTGCAAAACTGCCATATTGACAAAAAGAGCGTTGCACAGCTAGTTCTGGACTACACGTTTTCCTCGTACGTTTGCTAGGTGTCTGCAGATTGTAGCTCGGCTGGCCCAAACAAAGGTATATCCCGCAAGCAGACGGCGTCAGCTCGCATACACCGGTAAAAGAGAAAGTTTTATCGATCTCCACAACCCTCCGTTTGCCTCCCTCGCGTCCCTTTTCACTTTTACCACTGCCTGTCTGTGTCATACCGATGAATCTACCATCACTGATGCAATTTGCGTTTTCAAACTGTTCGAAATATTAGACGATCAATTAATTGGTAAATATTTTATAAGAAACATAACATTTTATTATTTCACGATAAAAACCATGCACTTAATCTGAAAAAATACGTTTATTTCAAAATTATGAAAAATTAATAATATACATTCGAAAATAAATAATACGATTCAGGCTCATCACTAAATAACATTTAAACGTAAAAAAATCAATTATATTTAAAACGGTACGTTTTTTACAATCTTGACAGTTTTTCAAGTAAATTATTAAAAATCAAACACTTGTATTATTCCACTTATTAAGTTTTATTTTACTATGAAAACAAGTTTCAAAACAATTTTTGTAATCATCTGTCGATGAACACATTTGTAGTTTTTTAAGCAAGTCGTGTAAAATGAAATAAACCCAAAAAGTGGTTTACTACAAATGTTTAATTTTTAATGATCAATAATATGTCTAAGAAGTTAATGCCAAATCAATAATAATATGTTTTTCAAGTAATCTCAGTAATTACTTTACTTGATAATTATTCTGGCTTGATTGTAAAGAATATGCCAAATTGATATTTTTTTATTTTACATATGTTTTACGTTATTTAAGTATAAGTCGCAAAAAATAGCAGGATTACGAGTAGATTAAATTAGCTAGAGTCGTAAAATAAATATGTTATCGAAAAAATACATGTCCGTATTATACGGAACAAGTAATACATACTTGGAAAAGCCTTTCTCGTCGCCCCTCCGTCGTTTTCTGTATCGGGGGCGCAGAGGTGCAAGGGGGTGCAGCCGATCCGTCCTGCGTCCCGCGAGCCCCGACCCTCCCCGCGCGGCCGGCTGGCACTACGGTGCAGTGAGGAAAGCTTTTCCCTTGCGGCCGGCGCGATAACCACCGCGCTACTCCTGCTCTCCGGGTAGCGAATACCTTCCGTGTACCGTGATTTCATTATTTTAAGTTGACCCGTGAGCGTCGGTGTGCGTGGAAGTCGGTAGTGCGTTTCCCGAGATAATATACGCCATACACGATGCATTATTATTGGGTAAGTTTTTCGTGTGGAATTGCTGTGTCTTGTGATAGGTTTGCGTCAGATTCACATATGGAAAATTTCGTTTTTAATTGTGTATTAAGACATGATGTCTGCGTGGTTTGCCTTTAAGTGTGAATTATTACACAGATTGTGGAAGATATCAGCTTTGTAAAATTAAATCAAATTATAATGTTTTTGTGCCCATTATTTTCTTCTTTTCTCATAGTGAATAAATTGTTTTACAAATTATGTGCCGTGATTATTAAAATATATATGAATACGTTAAATGAGGAAGCATTGTGCTATGTACATTTTTCATTTACTTCAAGAAGATTTAGATTTAATAAAAATAAAAAATATTTTATATCCTACATTTTTAATCAGGATAAAAGTAATGTAAATAAATTTTCAATAATTTAATTTTAATAATCAGTATAATTTAAGCATCGAAATCCTAGAATTCACGTAAATAAAAGTGTTTTTATACATTAATTATAGTATACTTAATTTTTCCAAGTTAAATATTATTTTTCAGTTGACAATAAAAGGTTAATATATATTTTAGCTCAATTAAATGTGTATTTATATATATATACTCCTATTATTGAATGTTTGAAAACGGTAAAATACAGGAGCGCATGAGTAATGAGTGCGTAGCAACGCACTGACAATATTAGCATACACAACGGATAACTCTTGCATATTCATATATGATAATAGCATCCTCCCCCATGCGAGCGTCTTTACTTTCGTGGGGTGAGTGGCCTCCCTTACGCCAAAACTATACTGCCCCAAGCTTTCCGACAGTCACCAACCTGCGTGTTAGTTCCAGACTACCAAAACTCGCGTTTAATAATATCCGTACTATATAAAAATGACGATTTCATTAGGATCGTGATTAAGGTGAGGTGTATGGTTTATTCTCACCCTTTTGACAATCAAGTGTACAGGAATGCTTTCCACACGCGAGCCGATACGATCGCGCACGCATCGTGGAAATACGCGTAGGTCTGTGCGTAGGAATATAATGTATCCGTGTGCGTGTGTGCCAAAGCATGCGCATTTTCTCCAGTTACTCAAAATTAAGCTTGATCTACGACCAGTTAAGTTTGGAGTCAAGTCCCCGGACACTTAGTAAAAGTGAGAAAATCTATTGTGCGTTCTGGGGATAGCGATCGGTGAATTTTTGCTCAGTGACACGAGATTTGGTTGCCTAGAGGTTCGGTCACGTGGTCGACTATGGAAGTTGCAATGAGTTTGGTCGGATATCGGATTTTCACTTTCGCCTCGGGTTGAATGCACTCCAGCGGTGGATGACGTCCCCCGCCCCTCGGGCCCTCTCCACCCACCCCCGCCTGACACCTTCGCGCCCCGAAGGAAACTAGTGGGGAGGGATGATCAGACTGGTTTGTTTTTGACAGTAATTTAGACATACCTAGATATACCTAGTTGTGAACAAGCCAGCCGGTTAGTTCACAAGAGCTTATAAAAATCGGTAACATTGAAAGCCATCTCGAAATCATCGAAACCTAATAGAAATTTCATTAGTACGTACATTTATAATACACAATATACTCGTAAACGCATTGCTGTCCTCGAAAAATAAGCTTTTAAAAAATAAATATGTAAACGAGTCTGCAAGATGTTTTCTAGTATAATAACATGAATTTTCATAATCTAAATAACATTATCGTCCTTTATTTATAAAGTATTTCATTAATATATAATTTATTCAACAACCCTTTTCACAGTCTTTAAACAAAATAAGTAAAAGTATTAGTGCTATCATTTAAATAAGTGAATCGGACTTTTTTCATCGTTGCGTTGGTAGAATAATTATAAAATTAAAATAAATAATTATAAAAATAATATTAATATCTAGATTTTTTTTAATTGTTTCTAAAGTGAGAAATTACTCAAATTTCTGAAAACTAAATAAGGTGCTAGTTAATTTACCTATTTTACGGACCATGTGTATTTTATTCATAAAAATTTTAATATCTTCATTATTAAATTGCAAAGCCAGACTAAAAACATAATTTAAAAAAATTGAGGCTCTCGTGGAATTCTTTTTGGAGTACGGGGTGTTCGCTTTAAAAAACGTCGTATTATACAATTGTAGTGTGGTTTTGTGTACAACAAATGTACGGGTGTTGTGTGGTAAACTACATTTTTTTTAATTGTAACATTCCCATCAATACAATGATGACAGATAGAGATAGGTTTTTAGGTCAATATATGGCCATTTAAAATGCATTTATTTTAAAAACACCGGACATTTTTTTGTATTAATTTCGAGTGTAAGAAGATGCACCTGAATTTTGTAAGCAATTTTTTGATTGGATAAGTGCGTCTTAAAGTCCATAGAATACAGTAATATAAAGATTTATTTTTTGAAATACTGAAGCGCCTATAGAGTACTTCAGCTAATTATCAGGAACAAGATAGAAGGAAGATGTGTTTTTTAAATTTATTTCTTAAGTTAGCTCATATTACATTTAATATAAAAACTAACATTTACACTTAATATAACATCATATGTATTTCCATAGTTTAATTGTCTGCACGCTCGGCTACCGTACTGGAGGTCCCAGGTTCGATTTCCAGGGGGGGGGGTCAAATAGTTATAAGTGATTTTTCACTTTAATATTTATTTACTATAACTCTGGACTGGTACCTGAAGCGGAGGGCTGATCGCCTTTTCTTCCTGTGTTAACGATCAAGATAACACTGCGTTTATATGTTGCAGTACCTTATGCACCATCGGGTGTGGATGAGGGTTTGAAGAAGAAGATCCGTACTTACATTTTCTTACAATAAACATTTCATACATTTTCAAACCCTTACACATAATGCAGTTTTCCGATTCTTTTTTTTTTATTCTGTCTTTTTCTATCCTCATTTCTAGTTACATGTTTATGAGAATTTTTATTTAAAACTACCTACCTAATTCATAAAGTATTTGTGCCTTCCTAAACTAACTAACTAACCATTACGCCGCTTCCCCGCAGGGGTAGGCAGAGAGAATAGAACGCCACTCCACTCTGTCCTTGCAAACAGTCTTGGCCTCTTCCACGTTCATGCATCTCCTCATACATACCCGCCGATTGTTTCGACTCCTAACCTGACCACTTTCAAGTATTTGGCATACTTGATCGTGCCAAGTTTTCCTCGGTCTTCATTTGCTCCTTTTTTCAATTACATTCACCTCATAAATTTGTTTAACCGTTCTTTCATCACTCATTCGTTCTACATGTCCAAACCATCTCAACACACCTTTCTTAACTTGATCGATAATGCGTTATTAGGGCACTCCATTATTCTATCATTAATATTTTTAAATTGGTAGAAGGTAACTGCTTGAGATTGGAGGAGTCTAGAAGATGTTCATCAAAGCTAACGACATGGGGATCTTGGCAATGCCGATTTATTGCGAAGTGGCTGTATATGGTGTTTTTCTCTCGCAGGACGGCACAGTGAACATGGAGAAGATGACGGAGGCGCAGAAGACCGCGTACCTGGAGGCCCACGTGGCCGTGCAGCAGCACATGGCCGCCGCGGCGCAGGCGGCGCGTCGCGAGGCCGCGCAGCCCGCCCAGCCGGCGCCGCCGCAGCCCGCCCCGCCGCAGCAGCAGCAGCACCACCACCAGTACAGCGCCGTGGGCTCGCCCATCAAGGTAACGAGGACAACCATCCTAACTGAAGATTGCAAACCCACGCTTTTAAAAAGTTGTATTTTCACCAGGTCAAAATACGAATTTTCGTACCATAATATATGTTTTTATTTATTTATTTTCATCTATATAGTAAGGTAACGAGGACGACTATCGTGTCGTTTCTTAGAATTTCAAACCTCCACTTGTTTTATAAAGCTGGATTTTCCACAAACTTAAAATACGGATTTTCATACCACAATATTATTTATGTTTTTAATTATTTATTATCGTCTATATAGTAAATTTATCACTGCGTTTATATGAAGCAGTGCCTTATGCACCATTGGGGTGCGGATAAGGGTTTTGTTATTATTATTATATAGTAAGGTAACGCGAGGACGACCATTGTATCGTAACTAAGAATTTCAAACCTACACTAGTTTTTTAAAGCTGGATTATCACCAATTCAAAATATGATTATTCATAGCATCTTCTTCTTCAAACACCTAATTGCACCCGATGGATGGTGCATGAGACACTGCATCATGTGAAAGCAGTTTTATCTTGATCGTTAACACACGAAGGAAAGGTGATCAGCCCTCCACTTTAGGTACCAGTCCTTGTGTTACTACATAAAATATTAGAGAGGAAAAATTCTCCTTCCCGGGAATCGAACCCTGGACCTCCAGTATAGTAGGTGAGCGTGCTAGGCAATTAAACTAAGGAGGTGGACAAATCCTCTTACTATAATGTATAATAATTATCATATAATCATCGGGTACAATCTGAGGCCATCATAAGGGATGTACCGTTCAAGGTAACGAGGACAACCATCATATTGTACTATAGATTGCTAACATGTCCATACTTGTTTTATAAAGCTGGAGTTTCACTAACTCAAAATACGGATTTACATACCATATTGTAAAATATTCATAATATAATCATCGGGTTCGACTGAGGCCATCATAAAAAGTATACGACGGGTGTGTGTGCACAGGGCTTTGCGCTTAGTGGGGATCACACTAAAGACCAGGGGGAAATGTGAAAAATTACTTTAAAATATATTATACTCGCCGAATTTAAGGTTATCTGAAGAGAAAGAGAAAAACTCCCAGAGAAAACATTTAGGAAAACGTTATAAAATATTTTATACTTACTATTTTATAATAGTTAGTAAGTTTTTTTTAAATATTTTGTTCAACAGGTTCCTCAAGTGAGCTCCAGTACGGGAGCAACAGATAGCACGTTCACAGTCCCCGATGACGTAGGGTTGGGTTATGAAGGAGGAGTGAGAGTGCTCCAGAGTTTAGGAAGCTGGTGAGTACCTATTTATGACTTTCAGTTGAACAATAAAACTATCGTTTAACCCAGGGGTTGGCAATGTGTGGCTCGCGAGCCAGATGTGGCTCTTTAACTAATTAGTGTGGCTCATTTTTCGTCAAATTCAAAATGCCATTTTCAAAATAATAACAATCAAAATGAAAAAATGATTGTTATTATTTTAAATTATTCTGTGCATATTCATTTTTGGTTCGCTTGGGTAAGCCATTCTCTTGTAAGAAAAAAAGCTGTTTATTTTAATAGAAAAAGACGTTATCAAAATCTTATTTGAGGTGATTTATAGGTCTTTGATAGATGTATAAATCTCATATAAAAATATGTTATTTGAAAAATACTTGTAGGTTCCTTTAAACATGAAATGAATTAAATTAAATTATTGAAAATTAAAAATTGGCACTCTAAAAATGTCCAAACCGTTTTACTATTCGAATTTGGCTCTTTTGATCCAAGGGGTTTCCAACCCCTGGTTTAAACTGTTGTCAAGAAATCTTTAGAAGTATTCGAGTGCTAAAACTGATATTTTGTGCAGTTTCTTTTCATAATTACATTATTCGAAAAACAATTATAATATCGCCAATCATATCAATGTTATAGATATCCAGGTTACCGTATACTTTTATGCGATGTATCATTTATTTTTTGTATGCAATAACGAACATCATCATTTCAGAGAAATCTCGTCGGTGGGGTGTACAGTTTATCGTTTAAATATTATTATTATATTAATTATGATGCAGTAGCGGTACGGAAATCGGAATCTTAAGTATTCTGATGTGCATTTTTACTGAAATTAACAGTGTATGTAATGAATTTGCCCGTTTTAATGATCTTGTTAACAAAGTAACCAGATTTCTATAAATGCGATAGTGATATTATTCCGCATTCTCTTAAATGTTGCATGCAGTGAAATGATAATTCTACACTTCTCATATTATTTTTTGACATCTCATCAAAGATGAAGAAGAATATGGAAGTTTGGGCATTTACGGGGCTTACGACCGTCATAGGCTGGTTTAAGTGATCACTTTACACACGTGTAACATTCACCAATTCAATATTCACCAATATGTTGATGCATTTCAAAGAAATTGTTCCGCTTTGTAATAAAATCGTTAAGCTTTTACCACTTACTGTTTTAAGTTTTTTAACCCAAATTTAACTTTCAGTTAAATTCATTTTATTCACACTTACCTCCGTATATTTCTAATAAAACAATAATTATTATTTGTGTAGTGTTGAAAGGCCTCAAAGAACTCATACACATCAGCAGTAGAGTATACGGGTTCACTCCGAGTGCCCTAGCCATTTCTGTCTTCTTATTTTCCAATCCTAAATATGGTCTTCATATCGTAGTCGTACAGGAAAAAGTGACTTACTGACAAAACGTAAAATGTTCAGGAGGGCCATTCAAATCACTTTTGATTGGCAAGAAAATCAACATTAATGCAGATAGTCATTTTTAACAAGTCAATATATTATACTTCCAAGTTTAAAACCCTTTGGGATTTTTTCAGGGCAATATTAAACTAGTAAGATATCAAATAGTCAATGATCACGTTTTTGTAAAAAAATGCACTTGGTCACTTTCTCCTGTATGACTACGATATAATTCATGATCTAATTAATACTGGTTCCTTAGTTCCTTTTGAGGAAAGCCTTTTGAATTTCAATACGATTTTGATATGTAAGTGCTCCATTGATGAATTTTCCATTCTTGTTCGCAGGTCTCCTGAAGTGTCGTCCAACATCCCCCGGCCCAATCTGATTCCCTTCACGGAGCCGTACGCCGAGGGCGGCTCCATGAACCCGGCCAGCCGGCTCAAGGCGCTGCAGGGCGGCAGCGTGGGCGGCGGCGGCTCCGGGGGCGGCGCCGCGAGCGCCAATGCCGCGGGGGGCATTCACCGCAAGCACACTGCTAACTCAAAGCCTACAAGTTCTAATAATGACGGTAAGTGACAAAAATATTAGAAGCAAATTCTCGATGGTAATTTGACGTAGGGTGACGCCTCGTATAACGTACTTAATTCGTTCCAGGGGCAAGTTCGTTTTGCGAAAAGTTCGTTGTGAGAAGTATCACTATACTTACATACTTGAATTATTATTTAGTCACCAAAAATAAGTATCTTTTCGCCGAAAATAAATATGTTGTCACCAAAAATGGTTATTCGCTGAAAGTTTCTTATTGGTTTGGGATATTTACAATATTTTTTGAAAATGGGGTCACTCATAAATTCAAATACCTTATTAATTTATTGATTACTTAGTTTAGTATTATTTTTTCAGGAAATAAAGCCTTCGAATGTACAGTTTGTGGGAAAGGGCTAGCAAGAAAAGATAAATTAACAATTCACATGCGAATTCACACTGGTAAGTTTAATATTTTTTTATTATTTTAAATATATGTACATAATCTTCTACAATATTTACTTTTTATTTCTTAAACATATGTTCTCACTAAAAGAAAATAATCAAGTTCTGTGAGAAATAAAAGACCTTGGATGATTTCGGATTTAAAAAAAAAAAATTGTTGATCCGTATTGTCAGGAAGTAAATGATACCGATTTTTATGGGCATTTGTTACATCCCTAAAAGAAGTAATGTTTACCCTGAACTAAAACTTGAAACATTCGTTGTAGACTACAATTTAGATATCTAACTGTACAAAATTCCATTGGTTTTTTTTGCAATGCAAATTGCAAATAAAACCAATGATACCGATACCGATTTTTTAAGCATATTACCGATTTTTTTACTATCGATTATTTTGAATAGAACTTAAGTTTGTCCTGAACTATAATTTGAAACGTTTATTGTTAATAACAATTACAATCTACATATAACTGCACCAAATTCGGCTAAATTTGGTGCAGTTAGAGATTGTTATGTAATATATAATGAACGTTTCGAATTATACACGTAGTTCAGGGAAAACATGCGGTTTCGATCCACATAATTTTCAATTTCCCCGTTCTTTTTTTGCATTTTCGTCTTATTTCAAATACGTGTCATATTTCAACATTTACCATACGTCATTTTTTTATGCTCTAAATCAGACTCATTGAATTTCAGGAGAAAAGCCGTACATATGTGAAGTATGCAACAAAGCGTTCGCTAGAAGGGACAAATTGGTACTTCACATGAACAAATTAAAACACATCACACCATCCAACATAGCACCGCTCGGCAAGAGGAGCATCACTGTCACACGTGAGTTCCAAATATGATTCAAACAATTGATTTAAATTTTAGCCCATCAGAAGGCCCTGTGTATCTGCTTAGAAAATGCAACTATTTAAATGACCGATACACGACACCACCTGATTGTCTGAAATTATAAAGCGGCGTATAATCGGCCAACCGGAATAATTCATATGGGAAGTAAAGCATGACGTCATAATTTAATATGGCAGGTCATGTTTATTAATTACATCATACCATAAATGCGTATTAAATATTCCTTTCTAGAAATTTAAAGTTTGCATTTTAAAATTTTGCTTAAATATTAAGTTTGGGCATTTTGAATAGCCGCCATTGCTGATGCTATAAATAGGTTTCGGATTTGGTTCGACACAAAACGAGATACCTACTCAAAAAAAATCTATTAGAATATATAAATTTGAAAATCATAATTTTTAAGTAAAAAATCAACGTAAATATGGGAAATTTTGTGTCCATATGTCTAAAAGTTGTTGAGAAATATTCTCTATATGGTGGTTTTTTTTACATGGCCCGTCAATATTTAGTAAACGCTATTTATTGCCTCTGATGAGATCCCAGTTAAGAAAAAAGCAACAAAAAGGCTGGATAATAATCGCCGTCCACTTTTTCGTTGTCCGCAGCGTTGAAACTAGAAGATGTGAAACCTTTAACCATGAATCACGGTACAGGCGGCAAACAGCAGCAGCAGCAACAGCAGCAGCAACAACAGCAGCAGGAGGACACTAAACCCAACACCGCGGATATGCAACAGCAACAGGCCCAGCAACACTCGGCCGGGAACTCACACCAGCAGCAACAGCTACAGGTGAGGATTCAACCACGTAAATCGTTAATATCTAATAATTATAAAATAAAAATAGACGTGTTAAACGTTAAAGGGGTCGAAAATAGATAAAATAAAGTACAGAGATTGTTTTAGTTCATTATCATTAAAAAGATTTAAAAATTCTTCAAACCAAAAACCATTTACACATCGCTCACTCCTTTCAAGAACGTCATAAATCAAAAAACTTGATTTTTCAGGAGAACGTTTTTAAAGTTTAAAAATATAACACAATGTATTAAAAATAAATATCAATCCAGCCACTTATTGAACTTTTTACTGTGCAACAGATCTTTTTAGGTAAAAGCTGAAGGTTTTTTCTCCATTTGAAAAATATTTAGTATATTTAAAAAAAATAATTAAACAATACATTTTCTTCAAATTGCAAAAACAACACTTTCTGCCCTGTAGCAGGTAAATATTAAGTTAAAAATATGCCTCTTTTGCTGGGATATAGTACATTTTCTGGGCATTCCGAAAACATGCAGAAGTTAAAATTGACGATTTTTTTTATTTATAACGATCTTGAAAGGAGTGAGCGATATATCAAATGACGTCATTAATGTAAGCGGTAATTTCAAAAAGATATATTTAAGGGTAAAAGAAGCAAACATTGCAATTCTACACCTAACCTAAGTTTAAAACGCCAAATGATATGAAACTACATTTATAGTCATGAATGGAAATGTCATGAAACCATAACGTAGAAAAATATTGTATGGAAACGATTGAAAGTATCTACTGAATATTTTCAATATAATCGATTTTTTATTATTATAATGATTTGATACTATAGAACATCTTTTCATGTTTGTTGTTGGAAGTGGAGTAGATCGTTATTTTGGATAAACCCAAACATTTATACACAAATATAAAATTTTATCCCAGAAAGATAATAATATAAAAGATACCGGGTAATTGATTACAAACACTATATCTTCATAGGGTTTATGATTTTATCTTTACTTTTATTCAGTAACTTTATAACGATACGGATGGACACTGGACACCCAGTTTAAAAATCCTAAAGTTATTAAAAAAAATCAAAAGTTAAGTTATAGTAACTACGTATGTATGGGATCCCAGTTCAGGGCTGGAATTCCATACATAAGTTAACGCTTTAACAACGTAGTATAGATACCTCTAACTTAACTTGTAGTCGATAACTTTAATTTTCTGACTTATATGGTGTGACAATCAATTAAATGCAAAAGTAATTAAAAATAACAGCCCGGAAGAAATGTTTAAGTTATCTACACCCTTTAGTTAAAAGGTTAAGTTCCGTTAATAATCCTAGACATGGGCATTTACAGGGCTTAGGATCTGTAATTGATTTGATTAAATTAACTCTAATAGAAGTCCCCACTGTGTCATTGACTGAATTTAGGTAAAGATATTGAAGATTGATATGTTGGCTTCCAATACTCTCAATTATATCATTTCACAATATGCATGGTTACCTAGACCTGTAGAAGGTTAGATTATTTAGAATTAATATTTTACTTAGTAAATACCCATTAATTAAAAATGGATAGATTTTACCACAAAGTGGCTGCCGAATCAATTAATTAAATTAGATTATTTTGCGCTATGATTTCGAAACCCCAAATAAGCACGATAGCCAAACCCTATATAGTTTCTATTCTACTAGCAATCCGCGCTGCATCACCACGCGGGCGCCAACTCCATGGTGGTGAGCTGGTCGTGCGAGCTGTGCGGGCGCATGTTCTCCACGCGCGAGGAGTGGACCGCGCACGCCAAGTCCCACCTGGGCGACAAGATGCTGCTCGGCCAGGGCAGCTCCAACAGCGCCAGCCCGGGCCAGGACAAGATGCAGCAGGCGCAACAGCAACAGAACCACCAGGTATTAGCCAGTTACTTTTGGTGCGACCTCCGCAACAACTCCTCGGCCAAAAGGGGCCCCTCGCCGTGGTTGTGTTGATCTACTAAATTGACTCGACAACACGCAACTAGTCTTCTGAGACACACCTTCAGAAAAGACTTCGGATTTTATTTAGTTTATAAAATGTACTTTACAATCTAACCCTTTCGCTTCTGGTTAACACGTTTGAGCATTTAGCATAAGAACAAATTGAACTTTCCTACATAGATAATTTTTTGGAGCAGCTTTCGGTCACATTGTTTACTGTGTTTTTACTGAATACAAACTTAATATAAATATTAAGTTTTTAACTCAATTTTTACTTGGAAAATACCACCATTTCTTAAAACCTATTGAGACAAGTGTTTTGATACATTCCGCATCATTTTCATATACCTATAAATATTACCACAAAGTGACTGCCGAATCAATTAATGAAAAAAAATTAGCTTAGCATTCCATCTTTTTACACTTAGTACTTTGGCACATAAATTATGTGGTATGTTTAATAAACCTAAGTTAAAGTGAATTTACATAAAATAAAGTTTAATTTGCATTAAATTAAATTTGTTTTAAACACACGGTTATTTTGAAGTCCCAGGAGCGAAAGGGACAAACACAAGACTGCATTTTTTACCTTAAACTGTGGGTTTTCTTGTGCTCTTTTACCACAATATTATCTAAATCAAGTGTAAACCAATCATGCCCTACTATTTTAATGATCTAATGAAAATATTGTTTAAAGTACAAATTGAAATGTGGACATAATTGGTAGTAGGTATATACTATTTCTGTATATAAGTTTTAAAAAGGAATTAAAATTTTGGACATCATTGGTGTACAATAAAAATGGCCAACCACGCATGATTTTTTATTTATTTAACTAAAAAACGGTTCATATTTTTAAATTGACATAAATTTCTGCACGCATCAATATAATTTGTCAATTTTCGAACGAATTTTTGTTAAAAGTTTCTACTAAGTTGAAAAATGATATTGTGTTCGTTTTTAGTTTTATGTATTGCTAATTGTTAGAAACTCACGAATTACCTGATCATTCCACAAGTAGGTTTAACATCGTAAATTTCACTTTATCATCTGTTCGATTCATTTAGTTTATATCATATTTATGGAAATATTTTATACTAATTTTGTTTAATCACAAATTTATGATTTTCCCGCATGGAATGATTGTTGTATTTCTATTCTAAGTGTTGTTTGTCCATATTTCACAAATAATTGTGTGTGAGCATAATGAATATTACAGTAAATATTACTGATAAAGTATTACTGATACGATCTTTTTTCTAATTCAAATGGTATTTTAACCCATCTGTGTCGAATAATTCAATACATTTGTTTTTCTACCCAAAATCAATCACACAATTATTAATGTTATATCATTCCTCTCGTTTTTAAAGACTTAAATGAATTAAACGACTGCTTGATGTTAAAAATAAAAACAGTAAAATAAAACAATATGTGTGAGTCGGACAATAATATTCCAGGCGCTGAAATCCCGAATGACTAACTTTCGAAATCTCGATGAAAAAATATTGTAACCGTTAATACGTTCAAAACTCGATATAAAAAAATACACAAACTTATATACAGTTTTTTAAGCCGACTCAAATTACGATCTTTGTGTTTCGACCAAGATCTCTGTCGTATTTGGTACTAATATTGTAAAATCTGGGCAAGGATATCAAATAAATGTTGCCGATTTAATATAGATAACTACAACTACATTTCTGGCCTTTTATTACAAATGACTAATAGTTAATTTTAAATGCCCGTAGACCTGTATTATTAGGTAGTCAAAATTACCGAAAATAGGTGGTTTTTTTTACCGAATTGAAGCTAAGTTAAAGTTATCTACATTGCGAAATCAAATTGTTTATTCCGTATGGAGTCCCATCTCTATTTGAAAAATTACATTTTTTAATACTATTACAAAAAAGAGGTTCGTTTAATTCTTTAAAATGCGGGAAGTTTGGCAATCGTAATTTGGGATTTCGGCGTTCGGGGTTCTGAGCCGAGCCCGTGTGCAATATGCGCGAGATTGTACCGCTCTGTCGCGGTGTCGCGTTGGCGCGATGTCGTCGTGTCGCGGTGACGTCTCTCAGGAACGGTTGGTCTGTCCTCTCAGGAGAAGCTGCAGCTGCTGCAGCACGGCGGGCAGCAGCAGCAACAGCAGCAACAGCAGCAGCAGCAGCTGGGCACGCTGGGCGGGCTGGCCGTGGAGCAGGCGTACTTCACGCCCGGCTACTCGCACGCCGTGCACGTGCCGGCGCACCAGCCGCACCACCTGTGCCTCATGTGCCGCCAGGAGTTCTCCGGCAAGGCCGAGTTCATGTTCCACGTGCGCGGCCACTTCGAGGGCAAGGTCACGGACCTCACGGCCGCCGACATGCTGGCCCGCAGCCTCATGGACAACTCCGGCCTCTGCACGTAAGGCCATGCCGACACCGGCCTGTTGACCTACCGAACTCCCTTGCGCTGGTAGCACTCTGTCGGTCGCATTCATCTAAAGAAGCTGACTGCGGCGACTAGCGAACGTAACCCCTTAAAACAATCAGCGTCCGAGCAATTGGTAATGAAAATATAAGAATCAATGTCCAATTATTTGTAAATAATCTTACCATAACAAAACAATGATTATCTTTTATTCTATAATATTTTAAGTAGGTACATGTGTTCAAATCTTTCCACACAATTACTTGATCCAATCCCCGAAGGACTGTTATCATCATTCTTAAAGGTATCACAACAGAGAAGACGTCTTTTATAAATTGTCCACAGAACTTTAATAATTTACAAGGATTACGACATGTAATCGGCTGATTTAAGCCATCATTTTAATCACCATGTAACATTTATCATTATGCCCATGATTGAATATCCATACTTATTTGTTTTTTTTTAATTCTATAAATTCTATGAGGTAAGAAACGTTTTAAGTTCAAATTTCACGCAAAATAATGTGAGAATAATAGTTTCTGGTGATTAAATTGAATTAGACGAAAGTATTACTTTTTAAATAATTATAAAAAATATAATCAAATAAAATTATAAGTAATGATGAAATGTTACAAAGTGAATGCGGACACCGTTAGTCGAAGAATACTGGAATTGATGGTCATTTAAATAAAATATTTATTTATTCCATGTTAATTCAGAACATTTTCAAAGACTTAATACTGTTAAAGCGATGTAAATTGGCATTTATGGAATGAAATAAATCAAAAGATATTCATATTTCCGTATGTTAAAATGATATTTTATCTCGATCTCATTCAACGATGATTATAGTCTACAAACTTACTCAGACCGTGAAACTCATAGTTTAGTAAATTCGCAATGAATGGTGTTCCGAAGCGGAACAAGAATGATCTCGTTGGAATAAATCTAATTAATTATTAATTATTATTAGTGAGGTTAATCGAAACGGTTCGGTGTGTAAAAACAGTAATGAGATGTTTGTACTTATTGTATTATGGTACCTACTCGAACATTGAAATCTGATATTTGTGAAATCGGACGATTGTTCAAATACGTTGTATATATTAATTTCGATGATGTGTATTTATATTAATATATTATTCTAGCGAGTGTGTACGATGTATTATATATTAAACAAATCTAGTATCAAAAAATGACATGCTACTTTATATAAAACCAGAAATTTCAACGTTCCTAATTCATTTCATTATAATTTTTCTATTACATCGATGAGACCTCACTTTCATTGATCGATTTTACTTTAATAATGCTGTTTGGACAGATGAGCAATATGAGTTCACAATTTTGAATTAGAATTATCCGGTTATTGATCGTAATCCAATTGATTTTTTTTTAAATAGAAAATGTTAGGTGGATATTGTAGGTATTTCGGGATGAAAATTATTAATTAGGTATGCTGAAAAGGCTTTCGGATTTTCCGACAATAGGTGGGGACATAATTGCAATATTAAAAAATAATTTAAATTAAATATTCGAATTAATCGTTCAGAAAAACCGATATATTTGAATATATCAGATATATTATTACGTATCAAACATATATTTAAATGCATGCAATTTGAAAACAATTGTTTACATTTATTAATGTACCTATATAAATATATTAAAGTATGTAATGAAAATACAAGTGAAACAGAGTGAATCGAAACGAATAAATTGATAAAAGGTTTAAATACTATATATTATTTATTGATTCGGCATTGACTTTGTGGAATAACTTGTTAATTTTTATATAAAAATAAAACACTTGCATTAATCCTCTTTTTTGTGTACTCATGTAAACACGACTAGTTTTGAGAACTACAGATATTATCATCAACAGGTAAAAATACAAACTGTAAAAATTAAATGCTTGTACCATATATTCACCTGTTGATGATAACATCTCTAGTTCTCGAAACTAGTCGTGTTTACATCAATAAACTCAAAAAGTGGTTTCATACAAATGTTTTATTTTTATATTAAATTATATTTAAATATCATGTTTATTTCATAAAATAATAATTATTTTTAAGTGTTTTGTGTTTTTTCTTTATTTTGCATCTGAATCTCAAATGTAAAAAAATGTTGACTAATTTAATGTCTCTTATTCATATATCGATAAGATAATAAAATTAAAATAAAAATGTAAATAAATATTATACAAATCATACCCAAATAAGAAATTGTCTGATATTTTTTTACTGCTGTTTGTCGTAAAAGTGACATCAGGAAAGTTTAACAAGTTCAAATGATAACTATACGAAAAAAATATTATTACAACCCTAAATATTTAATCTTGTACAAACGTGTGTACATTTAATTAGTTTATTGTCTGTATTTTTTATTATTTATGTTCGTAATGTAATGTGGTAAATTGTGATATTCATTTTAGATTTAAGGCAATATTATATTGAGTAGTATTTTTTGGTCAATTAATTACACTTGTGAAGGTTCTTGCCATTTTTTGTCATTTTATTTATTGTTTATTTTATATCATGGAAATATACTGGTATTTCGCAATAATAGATTAATTACTATTAAAGGTGTTTAAACTTGAGAAACATCTGTCGTTTTTTTACACAAAAGAAGATGGAAGTCTGAGCTTCCCAGGGTTTACGATCTGGGATTTGACTGGCTTAATTATCTAAATATCACTTTAGAAGTATCTAAAAATTCAGGCCCTCCCTCCTAAAAATATATGTGAACTAATTCAGAATGAATCTCAATTATGTTCAATTGGAGTAAGATATATAATCGCGTTTGGTTAACGTACTCGTGGTGCCGGATTCGTTTCTCTGGAGGGCTAAAGTAAATACATATATATTACATTTTTTTCAATTTTATTCATTTCATTTTGTCCTGGACTGGTACGCTGAAGCGCAAAGCTGATCACCTTTCTTAACATTGCATCAATTTCATGCAGTACCCTGTGCACCATTGGGTGTTAATGAGGGTAAGAAGAAGAAAATATTTATTTCACTAATGTCAAGTTTCAACTGATGTCGCCACTATCAGCCATACTTCCAAATCCATTATAAAAGTACTCGCATGCGAAATGAATCCAAGACCATTGCATAAATTATACAACTTTCAAAAATTAATGCTATATGGATGTTCAATGATGGACAGAATGGTGAACAATACTCAAGTGTATAAAGTGATCACTAAAGGCAGCCGAATTCCAGGTCATCAGCCCTGAGATGTTCAGACTTGTATCTTATTCTCATATAAAAAAACGATAGATGCTTCATCTCATATTGGGACACCTATAATATTGATATATCGTCCATAAGTGTCCGATAAAATGAATAATAATAAATTCCAGATTTATTGTTATTGGATCAACTCTGTATCTAACCCTTTCGCTAAAATCCAACACGTTACAAAAACTAAAAACAAAACTAAGATTGCCTCTGTAGTGTAGTGGTTAGATTACCTGCTGGAGGCTCTGGATTCGATTCCCAGGGGGTGTAAAATAAATATGTGTCAATTTTAACGTTATCATTTATTTAATATCACCCTGGACTAGTACCTAAAGCAAATTACTGAACAACCCTTGTGTTATTAACAAAAAATGATAATCTGCGATTGTAGGATGCGTTTTCTTTTTCACCATTGAGTGCAGATAAGGGTTTAAAGAAAAAAGAATACTTTGTACAAACATATATATTGATGCAACAAGTTTTTTTTCGTTTCACAATAAATGTTACGCATTTCAAATAATGTAAAAAGTACCCTTTATTTTCGTTTTTAAATAAAATAAAAAAATTATATTTTTTAATTTAACTGATAATTATTTTATTAAAGGTATTTTGGTCATGTTAATATATGATGAAAGAGTTTTATCGTCTGAGCGATAAATCTCTATTTAAAGTGGATTATAGTATGAACCTTTTTTAAATATTTTTATTTTAACTAAATACAGGTAAATGCAAAAAAACTAATTAGCGAAAGGGTTATCATCTGTTATACATATAATATATGGCGTATTTATACTAGTCATCCCTTTTTTTTAATACCACATTTAATTTTAAAATATCAACGTGTGTTTGCAATAATTTACATTAATAAAAACCAAAACTAGTCCATTATTTTGAGAAGCAAAAAATGAATAACGTTATAAATTAATATATCTAAGGTGTAGCCTATTTTTAATAATCGTTGTTGTAAATTATTTTTGTTAGTTTGAATAATCAATAATAGACTGTAACGAGTATGTATGCCATCAGCTAATAGCTCAAATAATAATTTTAAAAAATAATAAAGAACATGGAGTTTCCGAAATCAACTATGTGTTTTATTCATACCCATCAGAAGCATGACAGATCATTTTCATAAATAACATACACCAACGTAATGAAAACTACCAGGATCATAAAATTAATTAATATGAATACTCTTTTGTGAATAAATACAACATTTCAAGTTACAAGTTCTTTGAGATGATTTGGACATGGAGCGAATGGGTCACGTGGGAATGACTAAGAGAGTATGTTTGCAAATATGAATGAACAAAACGAGTACGGCCAAGAAAAGTATGGCATTACAAAATTAATCAAAACCTAAAATCTAGACCCATCAAAAGTCTACGTAACAAGAGGACATCTATGACTAGATGTAAGGATGTAGAGGAAGCAAGGAGAGTATGTCAGGATAGACGAGTGTGGTATTTTATTATTTCTGCCTACCCATACAGAAATTGGCGTGATAGTAGTAAATAAAGACATTATTGGCCTTTGGACGAGGAGGAGAGGTAAAGTCATGGAATGGACGAAGAAGTCAAATCTCATCAGATTGACCTGGGCCATCGCCCATGTCAGGTGGAATAACAGAAAATTCTACCCCCTCTTCGTCAAGAAAAACTTCAGACCCTGAAAGTTCCTGAATAGCCATACATTCTGAATAAATCTAAACATAGAAAATAAGATTTTGTAAGCCGACGATCGTGTTTTTTAATCGCCGATTTAAAATTGAACGAATGCTTCAAGACAGATTTTTTATGGTAAGTTATTGATTTCTGGATTATTTTTTCAATGATAACTTTTTAGGCTGGTAGTTACAAAAACATCATATTATTTTTATGAGCCGCCACTGGTTTTAGTGACTGTTTTTATTTCTGATTTTGGGGTTTTCGCCAATATCAAAGTCCTAATTGCTTTTATTTTAAGAGGTAAGGCAAGAATTTTACAAAAGTGGTACTTTTAGAAACCTCTCATTTAGGTTATTTCTTTTAAATGTATAAATAAATAACATTTAAAACCAGAAAAAAATTATGTGTTTTTCAGTGGTACAAAATTGATATTTGATTCACGCTTATAGATGTTATTAATTTTAAATTTGATTTCGTAAGTAGAAAGTTTATTTTAAAAAAAAATATGAAAATATTTTTTTGCGATGCGTTTAATGTAATGAAAACAATTATCAAATAAGTTTCAGAATTATAAAATAAGACCGGTAACATTTTTCATTCGAACGTGTTTAGCTAACTTTCGCTTCACTTATTTTAAGAACCCAAACATTTTTTTTAAATTCTCACAAATCACTCACATAAAAAAGCTAACAAAATAAAATGGTAATTGATTAATTGATTCGACAGTCACTTGTGGTAATATATATCCATTTTTAATTTCTGTTGTTCTTGGAAAATACTACTATTTCGTAAAATCTATTGTGACATGTCGCTCACTCCTTTCAAGAACGTCATAAATAAAAAATCGTCAATTTTCAGTTGTGCATGTTTTCAGAATGCTCAGAAAATGTACTATATCCCAGCAAAAGAGTCATATTTTTAACTTAATATTTACCCGCTACAGGGCAAAAAATGTTGTGTTAGCATTTTGAAGAAAAGGTTTTGTTTAGTTATTTTTTTTAAATATAATGAAATTTTTCAAATGGAGAAAAAACCTTCAAGTTTTACCTTTATATGTGGTGCACAATAAATAGATCAATAAGTGGCTTGATATTTATTTTTAATACATTGCGTTATATTTTTAAACTTAAAAAACGTTCTCCTGAAAAATCAAGTTTTTTAGATTTATGACGTTCTTGAAAGACACCGTATAGACTTACCTACAAAATGATAAAAGATAAGGAAAAATACATTTGAACAGGAGAGACATTGTTTGCTCTTTTCAAATTTGCAGTAGGTTAACTCCAAACGTTTTTGAAACACGTTGTTCAATTTTTGTATATGCTAAGATTTATCAACATTTCGCAAAACGATGATTTTTGGTTTTACTCTAAATTAGCCACATATAATGGCAGGTGTTTGCTGCGAATAACCCAGAATATATCAGCTACATGATGCAGCAACATGTGGACCTACATTGAAAAATTTGATTGTAATGTTCCATATGGTTAAGTCAATTATAAATTTACACTGAAAGAATTTCACCAATGAAAATAATTGGTTCTTGTAAATTAAATTACACTCATATGATTTACTATCTTTTTATTTTGAAGATTTTCTAAAATTTACTTTGATCAACCATTATTCGAAAGTATTTTCATGTTGAGTGGTATATTTTTAGTGTTGTAACATTTTTGTGTAAAGATAAAACAATATCTCTAGTGTACATTTTTTTATATATGTAAATAAATATTTTTTTTACTATTCACACCTACAAATAAATAATCGAGTTGGGAATATGAGAGTCTTATACTTTACAAGGCTTACGACCTGTCATCGGCTGCTCAAGTAACTCGCTTTACTTCAAATGGCAACAGATATGTGGCACCCCTGCAATATGGAGCGTATAAAGTGATCAATTGAAATAATCAATGGCCGGTCGCAAATCCTTTAAAACATATGTTTATGCATTTATTGATTTAATATAAATCTTTAAAATCTCACTAAATTATATATATTATCAAATTTAATATCGTAGATGTAGATAAAATATTTTTTTACTGAAAGTCTGCAGTACTTTAAAGTGACTTTCAAGAATATGAATATTTATGTTATAATCGAACTTAAGCTTGTGCAGCTTTTTTTTTACCAAAAGTTCAAATTGCACTAGTGCTTAAATAAGTGTGAATGGAATTAATTTCATTGAAAAAAAACTTATAATAGTGAGTGATAAAAGTTTAATAACTCTTACAAAGCCGAACAAATTCTTTAAGATGCATCAAAATATCTGGATAAAACGAGCGTTTTTTTAACCTTTTGCTCGATTTATACATACTAATACAGTTTAAAAAAATTACATTTTTGACCTTTGAATTTAATTAATTTATTCTATTTATTTCATCATTTACACAATTAAAAATTATAATAATGTACCCTTACTGAGAATTTTAGTGCTAAAGGCACATTTACAATATTTATTTATATTATAAAATTATATTAAAGAAAATTGTTTAAGCCATGGAATCAAATACGACATGGCTGAATGATGAGATCTATCTACCCACTTCAATTATCCATTTATCAATAGTTCTTTTATATTTACTTTCTATTTTGAATGCCTGTATAATTTGATGTATTTTCCACATTTACTTTCCCTATCCTTACTATTCTACCTGCAGACAAGTCGCTAAATGCAGAGACGCGTTATTCCTTTTTCTTTAAATGACCATGAATAATAGAAGCAGGTTGTATAATTTTATTGCATAATAATCAAAGTTTTTTTGACCGAAAGATGTATGTATAGTCAAATCACAATTTAACCTGCAGACGCGAGTGTTTTTGCCTAGAATTTTCACTCATGAATTACATGAAGTTATAGTAACTTTAAACATAAAGAGTAAATCCACTCACGAGTAGGCATAAGCTATGAAACTTAAAAAGTTGAAGCCTGAGTAGGGTCATGATAAGCGGTATTGCATAAGCCGTAGCTAGATTTCAGAGTCACTTGTTAGGTAATTCAAAAAAAATAACCTGCAGATCCCATAAAAACATACAAAAAATACCCACATATGACACTTACCCCTCGCGCTTAGTAGCATAATATTGTGCCTTCCCCTAATAAAGGTGAACTTCCGTAACGTAGAAGGATTTGGGACCAGTTGGTACGGGTGTCTCTCCGCTCACGTGAGCCTATCTCAACTCCGCAGAGGTAGCTATCACGATCAGCGATACTCCAATATCATACTACTGCAGTTCATTCGCTACTTTCAAAACGCGACGACATGAAAACTGTAGCGCGAGCTGAAAACTTCAGGTTTACTTTGACATGTTACGGAAAAGTTTACCAACGCTAGCATTTTATTACGTCATTTGAATTTGAAAGTGTAAAATAAAATAAAAAGTGATAATTCCAGTTGGTTTTTAAAATATCCATTTACGTTTAACGGTTTTATAAAACTGCAATTTCAATAAAAAAAATTATTAATTAAAAAAAAAACTGTGATTTCATCAAATTATTGTAAAAAAACGTTGTGATATAAATAATAATTAATTCTGTTAAATGAAATGATTTTTTTAAATTAATTTAATATTGACAAATAAAAAATTTCGTTTTGATTTTCATTAGAATAATAAATACTCCCACACTGGAAAGACATCTGTAGATGGATACAAATATATTTTCAACTTCCCATATTTTCATCAAACCATTTTTGCAACAACAAAAAAAATCATCACATTTCGGACTTAAAAATAAAAATAAAAATTATAATCTTGGATTTCATTTGTATTTTATATTTTTATGCAGGAGTTTACCTTAAACATCTATTATTTTCTTTTATGTAACTACAATATATATTCTAAAACCTGTTTCACTTTTTAAAATATTATGTATAGTGTTTTGTCGTGGAGCATTTTAGTATTTAATTAATTTTGAAGTTTTGGTACACTTATCTTAATGATAAAAATAAGTGAATTATTATACTAAGCAACTAACTAAAAAATATAAAAATACCAATTAAATAATACAAATACGCATATTTATTTTAGATATTGAAAAAGTGAAGTACGCGAAGAGAAAATATTTTCTTTTTACACATTTACGTAATAAAAACTGGAAATCGGTTCTTCTTTAATCGTAAGTACGTAAATATGTAAGTAAATGCGTAATACATGTACGTAGTTAATAATATGTAAACGTAGACATTATAAAACCATATTAATTTGATTTTTAATGTTCAGAAAAAATACAATTTTGTTGAAATCGTGATATATTTATACTTCTCAGTGCTCATAGTGAAAGTGGTTAGTGTAAACAAAGCGATCATTTTAGTTTAAATGGAAAAAAAATGTCTCGGTCTCTGGGTACGTGATATGCGGAGAAGTCACATAAATAAACCATCACATGTGAAATCGAAATCAGCTGATGAGCTTGCCAAGGGACAAGCGACCTAAAGTCATCCACGATGTGAGAATATATTTGAAATCCGTCAAAAGAGAGGTGAGTCACACTCATTTGTTTTTCTAAACAATCGACAGAAAAGAGAAAAATACTTATTGGAAGGTAAATGATTACGAACGATCGCATTTTTATTAATGTTTAATAAAATCACACTGTCAAAATTTACAAATGTAAGTATGTGTTAATAAAACAGTAGTTATATACGTTATCACTTATTAAAAATAAATATTACAAGAAATCGTAGGCCAATTAAATATTATATTTTATTTTTAAAAATATATTTTAATAAATATTTTGTGAATAATATTTTAATCAATATTTTTCATATGTACTTTCACGTGAACATATACTAATTATTTATTTGAAGAAAAATTAATTAACATCGATAAAATGTACTCATGTTGTACTCCCAAACGATGTTGAATTAAAATACCTACGATTTATGTAAATATGTTATTAATTATTTGACAATTGGTTGTTTACAATGTGTATATAAAAAATGTGGGTGTGAAGCAGTTTATTAAAATAATTCACACTTCATTGCAATCAATCAGAAAATCTAATCTAATATTTTTCAACAGTACAATGTACACCCAATCCCGAAAAATTATTGAAAACTGCAATCTGTAACTTATTTTATAACTTAAATAATTCTAGCTCAATTCATTTCACTCCAACACTACTGTTGTGGTGCAAACAAAATTCTTTCTGCAACTCTCAACTCAATTTATACGAGATTCGAAGAAAATTTCAGACACTAAAATATGTTTTATCATTCATGTGGTACTGGATATAGATAATTATGTAGGATATAATAATTGATATGATCTGTAAAAAAGATTATTTCAGTTAAAATAAATAATAATATCTTATTGGTTTTATTAAATAAGACAATCGTCTAACCGTCATTAACAATTTTTTGGTGGAATGGGTTCATATTTTATAAAATAAAACAATTTTTAAACTAAATATGCAATCCAAGCTTTTGAGCCATTCATAAATATGTACTTTTTAGGTATATTTTACTCGTATTATTTATTTATTAATTTTTTATTATTATTTATTGATTTGACATTATTTTTGTGGAATAAGCTGATGATATAAATATTTAAAAAAAATCTTGTATGCGACCACTTTTTGAGATTGTAAGTGTAAATCCAACTTGTCAAACAAGAGTTGTTCTAACAATATTTTGCATTTTTACCTGTTGATAAGAACATCTGTAGTTCTCGAAACTAGTCGTGTTAACAAAAATACACTTAAAAAATGTAGTCCTATACAAGTGTTTTCATTTTGTTATATTTAAAACAATTATTTTGTATTCAAGAAAAAAAAACTTACTCCGTAAAAAGTCGATAGGTCCACTGGAAATAGCCCAAAAACACTAATTTTAGCCTTTTGCTGCCAAAGTTGAAGGGCGCAAATGGACATCTGAAAGTAATAAAAAAATATGGATATATATATATATATATATATATATATATATATATATATATATATATATATATATATATATATATATATATATATATATATATATATATATATATATATATATATATATATATATATATATATATATATATATATATATATATATATATATATATATATATATATATATATATATATATATATATATATATATATATATATATATATATATATATATATATATATATATATATATATATATATATATATATATATATATATATATATATATATATATATATATATATAAATATATATATATATATATATATATATATATATATATATATATATATATATATATATATATATATATATATATATATATATATAATATATATATATATATATATATATATATATATATATATATATATATATATATATATATATATATATATATATATATATATATATATATATATATATATATATATATATATATATATATATATATATATATATATATATATATATATATATATATATATATATATATATATATATATATATATATATATATATATATATATATATATACTGAATCTGATTGTAATTGAAACTGATGACATAATAAAGATCGTTACTTATCTCTTTATAGTAAATACTTTCAGTGCAATAAAACGTTAATAACATTATTAAACTATTGATAGTCTTGCGGATATCCAAAATTTGAGTTGCTTATTCATTTTGTGCACCCTTCAGTAAAATGGCACATGTACCTATCCACTTTACACCGCACCTGCATACACTTTTCCTGTGACTTAAGGAGTGACTAGTGACCTACTCATTGAAACCAAAAATGCCAAATAAAATACGGCAGGGTAATTTTCCTTATTTAATAATTTATAAGATTTAAACATGCTAGATTACTTACAATACGTTTTGATTTGATGTCGCACACCCTTAAAGTGACCTTATTAAATATTTCTCCACAGCGTTCAGCCTGAAAAAAACATGTAAGATTAATATTAATTTTCTTTTTTTTATTTGATGAAAGGGTTTGCACTCAAAAAGGTTCCTATCTAGGTATTCGTATAATCGTATAATAAATTTGAATTCGACCTTTTACGCAGACTTCAATTATTCTAGAAATTATTACAAACCTCATCGAATATTTTTCCACCGAGTTCGCATTGAAAATATAGCCACCAAAGAAGATAAGCATCTCGAAACATGATGCCGAAAATGAACGATCCGTCAAAATCGGCAAAATTATACTCAAAGTTTATGTAAAATCTAAACGCGTCTATAGTCACGATGAGAAATAGAGCAAACAACTGCAGGACCATTGGAAGAGAATAAAGGTTATTAGAATTTTCTAATAGATTACACAAAGTTCTATGAATTTGAGACATTTCTTTGGCAACTGACGCTTTCCTCTTGCAGCTATCGATGCATGATCCATTTTTCATCATTATATGAGCCGGGAAAATGAACGAATCTTTCGAAAGGCTTCCTATTAAGCTTCCAAGTTTACAGAACCTAATAAGAAGTACCGTTTCCCACAATACGAATTGAGTAATGATAAGCGCGGAGAATCCCATCGAAAGTTGAACACATATAACGTATAATGGCAAATACGGCGATTCTGATGTACCATGTAAATAATAAAAGTACCATTCGTGCAGAAATACAAACGACAACACGAAACATATGACTTTCTTTATATCTCTTCCAGATGTTATGTAATCGAAAGACTCTCCAAACCTAATCAAAATGGCGTCGACACTAAAGAGCGTATTAAAAAGAAGTTCGATTTTCTTGTACTGAAGAACAGCGGTTACGACAAAACATGATTGTAACAGTCCCCCCGCTATATAATTAGACGATAAGATTATAATGGAATTAAAACTGCTTGGATTGTTGTAATGTTTTCGAAAAACTTCTCTCTTCCCAATTTCTGATAACATAATTATGATTATCAGGATAAAAATACTGTAGCAGCGCCAAAAAATGGGACTAGATGTGGTCATGGTGCCATCAAGCGTCCGGTGAACTATCACAGGACTTAGGCCAACTAGCCTGAACATGCGTGTTGGAAAGGATAAAATATTATTGTATATGTCACCCTTGGTCTGAGACATTTTACATAGTATTGGAGAAATATTTTAAGTCAACTCGCTGAATATTAAAAAAAACATTATTTACGTAATTAGATTATATTATGATAAATGATACGTATAGTAATTGTATCGATAAATCAAATTGGTTTGCTAATTTGATGGCCTCTATGAAGGGAAATTTGTCATAGCCTTTGATGTTCATTTAATATATAGTTTTTTTTCATCAGTAATTAAGTAATCGTATAAATATTTTATTTTATGAGGTAAAGATAACGTATCTACTTAATCAACAAATGATTTTATTTGTAGTAAATATCTATATCATATATTGCATTATTTGAAATGCCTTTCTTCAAATATTTTTAAAGAAAAAGAGAAAATATCAACAGTAAAAATTACCAGATGCATTGCATTATTTTTCTACAATGGTGTACTAAAATTAGTAAAATTTTAAACTAGCTCTACCCGGCCACGTATATCTGTAGCTCAGTCTGATGGAATAAATGGAAAAGAAAGAAAAAATAAAGCACCCAATTCTAGTACACATATGTTTTCACAATGCTTGTAAAACAATTAAATAATAAAAACGACAATGCATTAGGAGGCATTGAAAATGCTTAATGACACCAGTTTTCAAGAAACACGCTATCCGCCATAAGTATGTGTTACTGTTGCGTTCAAAAAATGGTGCTGCCATTGAGGTAGAAACCTTTTTTTTACCTGTCATCTGTTTCATTTTTAATTATAAAGACTAGGTGTAGACAAATAAAACACGCGCGTTTTAGAATGAAAATTGTGTTGATACTCGTAATTTCAGAAGATTTTGAATGAACATACTTTTTTTTTATTTATAAAGAAATAGAAAAAAACATACATACGTGGTTAGTTAAAAATAAGTGGTAATATCACATTGCCTTCATTTAATGAACAATCAAATTACGTTAATGCATTGCCCCATTCACCAAAGGGTGCGGAGATAGGGTGAAAATATTTTAATTTCTTATTTCCCCAGTAATTAACTGTAGTTAGAAACACGGCATATTTTTTTTATCAAAAGGGCTTTCTAAGATTGGTTTTGAATAAAGTTTAAAAATAAGTATTCGTTTTAAAATAACATAAAATAAGGCAATTTTTAAATACAACGATAGGCAAGTAAAAATTCTAAATTCACCACTGCCTCCTGCTAAACATGGGTTTGAGAATACAATTACGTATTCTCGGTCTTGCAGGATTATTTATATCTGCAAATAAAAAAATATATGACTAACCTCTCTAAATATTTTACCGCCCAATTCGCACTGAAAATATATCCACCAAAAGAGTAAAATGTCCTCGATAAATGCACCGCAAATCATAAATAAATCAGTATCAACAAAATTATTTTCAAAATATATATAGAATCTATACACGTCAAATGTGACGTAAAGACATTGTGTAATAAACAAAAGGACTATTGGTAGAGAATAAAACATACTACAGCTTTCTATCACATCACACAAACTTCTGTGAACTTGACATATCTCCTTGGTGGCCATCACCTTCCGCCTGCAGTGATCGCTACACGATTCAGCGCTCATTATTATGTGAGCGGGGAAAATGAAAGACTCCTCCGAAAGCTTTCTTATTATGCTCCCAAGCTTTTTGAATCGAATGAGGAGGGCCAATTCCCACAAAGTAAATTGGGTAATAATAAGGGCCGAAAATGCCATTGACAATTGAGAAAATGTAACGTAAATTGCCAAATACCGTTTTCGAGATTTAACAAGCGCGAAATCAAAGTACCATTGTTGCAAAAACACAATGAGTTGAATGAAAAATATAACAAAATTTGAACATTTTCGATATCTTATGTAATCGAATGACTCTCCGAAACGAATCAAAAAGGCGTCGACATTAACGAGAGTATGAAAAAGCATTTCGATTTTCTTATATTGGAGAACAGCGTTGATAACAAATGATGATTGTAAAGGAACTCCCGACATGTATACCGAAGTTATAAATACGATAGATGGAAAAGTAGGTGGACTATTGAAATCGAACGTTTCCCTGTGTGCTATTTCTGATAAAATGAACACCAATATTAGAAAAAAAATACTATAGCAGCGCCAAAAGATCGGACTCGTGGTTGCAATGGCTCCATTAGACTTCCGATGAAGGATTATCGGACATATTCCAAATATTCTAAATAAGCGGCTCAGGGGGTAGAGAAAATTGTAAATGTCACCCTGGATGTGAGACATTTTCTACAGTAATGGATGAACCGTTTGGATCTAACTATGTTAACGTGATGAGATCATATCACATTCATGATCGATGTACATACATGATTATTTCGTTTATCGGGACGTGTATCAAATATGTTTTAGTTTGGAAATAAAATCATTACTTTAACATAATGGGTTAGTATCTAATAATATGATAATATGGTAATTAGATATATGTATAATCGATGTATCGCTTATCGTGTATTTGACCGTCGCAACGTTATATTTTATACATATTTATTTTACCATAAACTTTTAACTTACGATGATTTATTTATAAAATAACAAAACATCCACAACTCAAATAACCGTAAATCAAATTTTGCTAACGTCCAACTACTAAACCTGTCATTTTTTAAAGTTATTAATTATTGTGAAAGATTGAATAAAATGAAATGACGGATTTTAAACAGAACTACGTTGATTTACGTAATAAAAAGGGGATTTAAAAAGGGGATAAAATCATCAACATTCCGTAAACATAAGCAATTATATATATATATATATATATATATATATATATATATATATATATATATATATATATATATATATATATATATATATATATATATATATATATATATAAATATATATAAATATATATATGTATATATATATATATATATATATATATATATATATATATATATATATATATATATATATATATATATATAAATAGTTATATATAGATATATAAATATAAATATATATATATATATATATATATATATATATATATATATATATATATATATATATATAAATATATAAATATATTTATATATATATCAACAAAATTATGTTAAAATGTTAAACCGTCTGAGCAGCTCTATTATTGTAGACAGAAAGAGTGTACAAAAAAATAAACAAAAATACTAAATATAAAGGAAATTGAAATCCAACACCAAAGTAAAGATATATTAAAATTTTGTTCAAAATCAGCAATATCATAGAAAAGATCTAATACGTAGACGTTGAAGTAAGTACTTTACAAGGTGTTATTCTATAATTCTCACTAAGTATATTCTTAATTGTTGAATAAATATGGATTTCATATTTTATATTACCAAAAGATTTTTTTTAAATCCGATTACTTGCATGATATTGCAACATATAACACATCAACCTCTATGTATTTTTTATGTAGCGATTATTAATTCATATTTTATAATTTGGATTCTGTTTTATAATAATTTTGACATTTTGGACAAATTATAATCTAAATTAAGACAATAATGGAAAATTTTAATAATGCAAAAATCTAAAACGAACAAGAGAGATTCTATTAAATTTGATATTCTACTCATAAAATTATAAAGACAGACGACTGATATTTCTAGGGAATTGAATTCTATCGACTTGCATTAATCTCAGGTGGGTGGTATTTGTATCGTTCCTCTCATTTTGCAATTATACAAAAAAAACAGATTCTTCTATGTTTCTGTTAAATGTTCACAGTCATCTAAAAACCAATTGAAATATAAAAACAAAAATATAAGGCAAAATAATGAAACTTCTAGTTAAAGAGAACTAGGAGAGAATAAAGATAAAAAATATTATTGCGTATGTTACCCTTGGTCTGAGACATTTTACATAGGTAGTATTGGAGAAATATTTTAGTCAACTTACTCAATGTTTAAAAAACATTATTTGCGTAATTACATTTTATCATGATAAATGATACATACACTAAGTGTATCGATAAATCAAATTGGTATGCTAATTTGATGGCCTCTATGAAGGGAAATTTATCATAAACTTTTGATGTTCATTTAATATTTAGTTTTTTTTCATCTGTAAGTAAGTAATCGTATAAATTTTATATTTTATGAGGTAAAGATGGCGTCTCTACTTAATCAACTAATGATTTCAATTGTAGCCAATATCTATATATTGTATTATATCACATATTTGAAACTCCTTTTAAAAATTAAGAAAAAGAAAAATATCAACAATAATAAATTATCAGATGCATCATTTAGCATTTTTTCTACAATGGTGTACTGAAATAAGAAACAAAATATTTAAAGCTAGCTCTGCCTGACCAAGTGTTGCTGTGGCTCAATGTGGTTAGATGAAATAGAAAGAATATAAAAAAGCACCCATTTCTAATAAGTACATGTATGTTTGCACAATGTTTGTGAAACAACTAAATAACCAAAACAACAATACATTCGAAGCTATTGAAAATGCTAAATGACTCAAGTTTTCAAGAAACACGCTATCCGCCATGAGTGTGTGTTGCTGTTGCGTTCAACAAATGGTGCTGCCATTGAGGTAAAAACCTTTTTTTACCTTTTTCATATTTTTCGTTTTTAATTATTATAAAACACGCGCGTATTACAATGAAAATTGTGTTGAAACTCGTAACTTTATAAGATTTAGAATTAACAAATATTTTATTTATTTATACAGAAATATAAAAATATATATGTACGTGGTTAGTAAGAAATAAGTAGTAAATCACCTTGCCTTCATTTAATTAACAATCAATCCACGTCGATCTAATCTACGCCCCATTCACCAGAGGGTGCGGAGGGAGCGTGAAAATATTTCTATTTCTTATTTCCCAATTAATTTACTGTATTTATTCTAAATACAGATATTTATTCTAAATTATTCTAAACACAGAATATATTTTTATCAAAAGCCTTTTCTAAGATTGGTTTTTAATATAAATTTTAAAATTTGTATTCGCTTCAAAGCAACAAAACCAAGGCAATTTTTATTTACAATGATAGGCAAGTAAAAATTCTCAATTCCCCAGTGCCTCCTGCAGAACATGGGTTTGAGAATACAATTACGTATTCTCGACCCTGCTGGATTTTTTAAATCTGCAAATAAAAAAATATATTACTAACCTCTCTAAATATTTTACCGCCCAATTCGCACTGAAAATATATCCACCAACAGAATAAAATGTCCACGATCAATGGAACACAAATCACAAATACATCAGAATCGACAAAATTATATTCAAAATGGATATAGAATTTATACACGTCAAATGTCACGTAAAGAAATTGTGTAATAAACAAAAAGACTATTGGTAGAGAATAAAACATACTACAGCTTTCTACCACATCACACAAACTTCTATGAACTTGACATATCTCTTTGGCGGCCATCACCTTTCGTCTGCAGTTATCGCTACACGATTCAGCGCTCATAATTATATGAGCGGGAAAAATGAAAGAATCCTTCGAAAGCTTTCTTATTATGCTCCCAAGCTTTTTAAATCGAACGAGGAGGGCCAATTCCCACAAAGTAAATTGGGTAATAATAAGGGCCGAAAGTGCCATTGACAATTGAGAAAATATAACATAAATTACCAAATATTGTTTTTGAGATTCAACAAGCGTGAAATCAAAGTACCATTCTTGCAAAAACACAACGAATTGAATGAAAAATATAACATAATTTGCAAATTTTCGATATCTTATGTAATCGAATGACTCTCCGAAACAAATCAAAAAGGCGTCGACATTGACGAATGTATGAAAAAGCATTTCGATTTTCTTATATTGGAGAACAGCGTTGATAACAAAGGATGATTGTAAAAGAATTTCTGACATGTAAATCGAAGTTATAACTACGATAGATTGAAAAGTACTTGAATTATCGAAATAGCGCATTTCCCTGTTTGCTATTTCTGATGAAATGAACACCAATATTAGGAAAAGAATACTATAGCAGCGCCAAAAGATCGGACTCGTGGTAGCGATGGCTCCATTAGACTTCCGATGAAGGATTATAGGACATAGTCCAAATATCCTGAATAGGCGGCTCAGGGGGTAGAGAAAATTATAAATGTCACCCTGGATCTGAGACATTTTCTACAGTAATGGATGAACCGTTTGGATCTAACTACTGTATTTTAACGTGATGAGATCATATCACATTCATGATCGATGTACCTACATGATTATTTCGTTTATCGGGACGTATATCAAATATGTTTTAGTTTGGAAATAGAATCATTACTTTAATATTAACATATGGGTAAGTATCTAATAATATGATAATAATGGTATTTAGATATACGTATAATCGATGTATCGCTTATCGCGTATTTGGCCATCGCAACGCTATATTTTGAACATTTTTATTTTACCATAAACTTTTGACTTACGATGATTTATTTTTAAAATAACCAAAAATGTACAAGTCAGATAACCGTGAATCAAATTTTACTAACGTCCAACTACTAAACCCATAATTTTCGAAGCTATTAATTATTGTAACAGATGGAATAAAATAAAATAACGGGGTTTAAACAGAACTACGTTAATTTACGTATAAAAAAGGGCATTTGTTGGAATTGATATCATAAATGTATATTTATGATATCAATTAATATATCAATAAATGATAACTTATTGTGGTTTTTAATAATTAAAAAAAGGGAATTGAAATTCAGCACCAAAGTAAAGATATAAATAAAATTATGTTAAAAATCAGCAATATCAAAGAAAAATATCTAAGACGTAAGCGTTGAAGTAGGTACTTTACAAGGTGTTGTTTCTATAATTCACAAAGACATATTTTTAATTAATAGATTTATATTATCCACTGACACTTCGTGATGGAATTGCATTTTTAATTTATTATTAGATTAAAACCAATATTTTTAGCTTTTCCACTTTTTTATAACCACTGTAAAAAAGTGGAAAAGCTAAAAATATTGGTTTTAATCTAATAATATATTTTTAATTACTGAAAAAATATGTTTTATATTACCGATAGAAAAAAAGACAGATTTTTTTTTATTCGATTTACTTGAATGATATTGCAACATATTACTCCCCAAGTTTTTTTAATGTAGCAATTGTTTATTAATATTTTTGAAATTGGATTTTGTTTTTAAATAAATTTGACATTTCGGACAAATTAAAATCTAAATCAAGACAATAATAAAGGAAAATTTTAGTCATTTTACTAATGCATAAATCTAAAACCAACAAGAAATAAATATTCTACCTAATTTGATATTCTGCTTGTAAAGTTATAAATACAGATGGCTGATAATTCTAGGGAATTGCATTCTATTGACTTGCATTCATCTCACATGGGAGGTATTTGCATCGTTCCTCTCATTATACAATTATACAAAAAATCAGATTCTTCTCTAGGAGTTCATGTTGAAAGTCCCCAGTCATCTAAAAACCAATTAGAATATAATTACAAAAATCCAAGGCAAAATATTGAAACTCCTAATTATAGGGAACTAGGTAAGAAGAAAGATAAAAAAGAAAGTAAATCAGACAAGAGTCTTCCTAAAAGCAATGCAAGCATAAAAAAAGACGATAAAAGAAAAATAAAATACTTACATAAAACTATTAAAAATGAAACTAGCCAAGATAAAGAGATCTCAGAACCAGAATCAAGTGAAGAAACATTTAAAATGTGCTTGGAAGTTCTTTCGGCAAAATGTTTAAACATTGCAGGAGAAGGTTTGTGCATTGAATAAATAAATTAATAATATTTGTTACTCTTGATACCCTGTTACCGAGCTAAATTGGTTAATAACCATTAAAATTTTTACACATTATAATTCTGAAATCATGTTGCACATTGGTTTACAAGTTCCTGATAATTGCTGAAGATGGCATTAAAATAGACAGTGTCACGTTTCAAATTATAAGACCAATCTGCTGATGGTTAAGCCTGCTTAAAAAACTACTGCTATTCTGAACAATATTGTTTTGGACATTAATCTGTTACATATTTCCTTAAGCAGGTTTCCTCTTTGTCGCAATTTTAAAATCATTCATATTTATAAATGTGTTTTTCAACAAAATGATCTTGAAAATTTTATATTTAATAAGACATGTCTTTCCCTCACAGATACACTTTCCACTCCAGAACATGAAATAAATCATAGTCATGAAAGTTTTTCAAGTATCAATTTAAACAAAATAACTCAAACATCAAGTGCTTTATTAAAAAGAGTAAATCCTCTTCATGGCAATGATAACTTTTCAAAGAGCAGCGTTGATATTAAAGAAAGTAATGTAACAATGGTATGTAAGTTTTTCTATACACTTTAAAAAATCAAGTGAGTGTAATAAAATATGAAATTAATAGTGTTTATACATTACACATAATGAATATGATGTGTTTACTCCATCTTTAATAAAATAATCGAAATGGATTGCCCTGCAAATGTCATTTGTTTATTGCGTTCAAGTGCCATTTACATTTGATAAAAAATCTTAATTTCTCTATCATAAACACAAACTGTTTTGCTTTGCGTGGCTCGGATATCTTTCTCTCTCCGGTCTCAATCCTGTGGACTGGTCTGCAGCAACAGATGACTCCTTCTTCACCATTCTGGTTTATTTTCCGAAACCCTCTTTAGCACCTCATACGTCGAGCAGCCACTGTCTTCGTATAAGTATATAAGTGGGCATCCTGTGCCGTTTATTCTCTCGATCGTACCCGCTATTATAATGTGCAGGAAACCATCTTGTCTCAACACGTGACCGATCCATTCGGCGCGTCTTTTGATATCTAATGATCCTAAATTCATATCCCGAAAGAAATAAATTATTAGATATAATAAAAATTTAATAAAACTACACTAATTAATGTGTGAGAGAGATTCTTTCCTCTTATACAGCTGTGAAACATGTGCACCTTACAAGGGTCCAAGCAACCGTATACTTAGCTTTGAGAATAGGCGTCTGTGAAGAATTTTAGACATGCGATAATTTGACTTTATGAGGAATGAAGAGATAAGGCGTATGACGCAGCAAATCTTGGCCACGATTGTCGTCAAGAAAATACGATTCAGTTGGTTAGGTCATGTACTCCGCATGCCTCCCGAAAGCCTTAATCAAACTTACCTCTTTTACAAGGCATCAGGTTCATGCCGCCCAGGACGACCACTGCTGACAATTCATCGGCTGCTCTTGTCTGAACTTGGTAGCCGTCAGAAAAGCCTGGAGGCAGTTTGTGGACTCCATATACTCCACATACGGAGTGTATGTGGTTTTTTTTAAAATCATGTATAGATAACAGAAAATATATATCAACACAAAGTGGTTTTCTATTTTATGAAGAGTGGTCTTGGTATTAAATACTAAATTTTGGCGTTATAAATATGTTACATTTCAGATGCAAGAAAAACCTATTGACTTATCCAATGATTCATCACTGCGAATTGAGTTTAGTGGAAATAATGTAATTCTTTCCAAATGTAAAACTACTGAAAAGGAAACACTGAAAACCGAAAACAATTCTTTACATTGGATGTCAGGTATTTTTGAAACTGAAATGCAACAGTTACATAAAAAACTAGATGACCTCAAAACACATATTATACAATCTAAATGCCCAAGTATGAAATGTAAGTTTGTAACATTTTTGTGATCATCGCATTATCACATATACATGTTTCGACCACTCCACTGATTCCTTTATTTATAATGAAAGTGTAATTTCTTTAACTTATCTATTTAATTGTATTACCAAGTTCTTTATAATATTATATATCGATATAACTGTGTCGAAGTACTTCATCCTATATTTTGGCAGCTCGAAGATTACTGGAACAACTGAACGGTAATGTTTGATGTTAAGGAATAGAAAGCGTTCCCTGAGAAGAGCAAAGTGTTAGACCATGCTCAGAAAGCTGTATAAAGTTTACAAGCTTTTTTGGTGCAATCGAATTTTAAAGTATAATGTGAGGAAATGAAAAAGATTGTAGGTTTATGTACTGCTTGAAACAAAACCATTATAACTTAGCATACCAATGTGATATATGGTCATACTTAGTAAGTTTTTTCAGGGAATTATAATTTAAGACCTGAAAATATGTAAAACTTATTTGAATATTACACAAATATGTGAAGTTTCTGCATGCCATACATTGCGTAAGTATTTAATAATTTAAAAATGTTTTTTCTCATAGGTCGAAGAAAATTAGAGCAACTAACCCAACAAATAATGAACAAAAAAGGAAATCATATGGAATTTATAGTAAATCATGATAGAATCTCTAGTTATACTAATCATACTAAAACTGGAGATTAGATTTTTTTAAATGACTTTTTTATTAATATTTTTAATGAGGGTTAAGGGTGCTTGGAATCAAAGTATAAAGTGCATGTTAAAATACTGGCAAATATCTAATAATGGAAAAATCCTACCTACTTATTCTATTCAACTTACAATAAATTTCAAACAAATGAATTAAGAATAAGCACATTGTCAGTTGTGTAAATAAAATTTCAGTTGTGATAAAATTCTAGTGCTATTATACAAAAAATAAAATGATAATGTTAGATTAAAAGTAAGTATGTTTGGTGTTTTATTATTTTTATGTATGTCAAATTATTGTTCTATTGAACTTTTAATGGTTTAGGATATTGAAGAACAAATTTATTTTTTTCACTAGAAAAAAAAATAGTTATTCAATTAAAAAGTTATATGTTTATGTAACCATTAATTACTAATAATAACACTAAATCATAACCCGTAAACTATAATTTATATAAATCTAATTTTTATAAACACTGCGTTTATATGATGCACTGCCCTATGCACCATTGGGGTGTGGGTAAGGGTTTTAATGAATGATTAAATCTAAGACATCTTCAATACTTAGATAAAATTTCTGTTAAAATTTGCTGAATTCAAGAGCACAATTTAATAATTTATATTTTTTATAGGGAAATGAAAACTTCAAAATCTGGGCATATTATTGAAAAGAAGTCCATTTACTTAAAAAAACTAAAAAGCATTGATGAAAATATAATAAACTCTCTACTGATACAAGAAAGCATTATACAGTCAAAATTAGCCCTAAATAGGAAAGAGGGTTTCAACAAAAACCATAACAAAATTCAGAAAATCTCGAAGGAAGAAAATATGAAGACTGAAATATGTATAAAATCTAATTCAATCATTGACGATGTGTCAAAAAAGTATATAACTGCAGACCGAATATCTTCTGAATTGTCTTTAAATGAATGTTTAAACGAAGCAATTGCCGATCTTGAAAACCTATTAAAAAGTGATAATTTTAATCAATTAGATTTGAATAACGGAGACTATTTTAAAAATATAGAAGATATATTGTGCAGTAAAACATCACTTGATAGAAATTTATTAGAATACATTGGTAATGAAAACAGAATGTTTATTGAGGATTTAATAGAAACACCATTATTTAAGATGATTGATGATGAATTATCAGCTAGTGATGTGGAGCGAGAAAATTCTAACCCTTGTCACATATCGATTTCAACAGAATCTCTGCTGTCTGACTTTTGTGATGATTGTTTAGTGATAACTCAAGTAATGAATTCGAAAAGCTCGCTTGTTGAAATAATTATAAGTGAAACACCACAAGCAACTTCAATCGTTGAGAAGTCTAGTTCGAATTGTATTTGTGAACAAACCACAGATGATTGCTTTAAATGCGTTGCAAAAAATAATTCAGTATGTTGTAAGTCCGATGACCAAATTATCCGCCCGTTTCAATCGTGTAATACCCATATTAGACCAATATTACCAGAAATAAGTAATGCAAGTTGTATTTGTGAAACTAGCTACAATTTTAGATCTGAGGGTGAGAATATGTTAGATATAAGAGCGTTGATTGAAATGCTTAATGAGCTGGATGATTTAGTTGAAACAAATTCTCAACAAGACGAAACGGGTGATATGAAAACGTTATCAATTAATAATGAGAATGAAGAAAAGCAAGGGGATGTAATTGAAAGTAAGGGCGTTATATCATTTCTTGAAGAAGGCTGTAACAGCGATATTGTTCAGTGGATTTGTTTCATACTTCTTCATTTTAGTCTAAAGCGTTGGAAAATGCAATGCTTCAGTATCATTTCATAAACAAGGCACACTGCATCGGCATTTTTGTCACCAACTAAATAAATAAATTGTAAAAATGTGAGCGTTTTTTCAACTGAACCTCTCCTTATTTTAGTATCAATGTATCAAATTTTTGTCCGTAGTATCGTTTAATATGTATTTATTTTGTAACATATTACTTTTTTCCTGACAAAAAATAAAATGTTTATATAAAAAACAACTTATTATTTTATTTGAATAAAGGAAATTTACTTGTATATGTAAATAAGGATGTTGCAAAATTATCCATTAGAACAGTTATTAAGGTATTTGAAGAATAAAAAACAAAAGTCATCAGTGTTCTTAAAATTTGACTCAATTTTAAAGTTTTTGAAAACAGTTTAAAATCAAATGTGTTATTTTGGAATTAAGTTTTTTTTGTCATTATTTTTTTATTTCAGTGGATAACTAACTGCATGTATTTATTTATTTATTAAATTTCTTGTTAAAATACATGTACATTGGCGAGCTTCATTCATTCATTATTTTCTTCAGCTATTGGACAGATTAGCATGTTATAAAATACTGCAAAAAAATTGCAGTAATTTTATCATTGGAGTCTGCAGGTAGATAGTAAGAAGAGGGAGGGTAGATATGATAAATACATCACAGACACCAAGATCAATTGAAAGTAAGTGTTTCTTGAATTCCTTTTGTAATTGGCTGGAATCGAACCTGTGATGCCAGTTTCGCGCTTGAGCGTCTACCCAACTACCCCATGAGTCATGGGCCATGACACCATTCATATGGGGATTAGTTATGTCTTCTTTTTTCGGTTTATCTAATTTAGGTGCATAAAATCAAAATTTACAGGTTAATGAAAAAATATGTATGTATTAAATACATTAGACAAGTGATCTGTCCGTGGGAAATCACGAACTGCCGATATTTGATATGCAAGAATTTTTTTAATTTAAATATAATTTATAACGGAAAAACCACATTAATACTACTAATATTACACAAGTATGCACCTAAATACAGCAATTTCATTCCATATGTATTTTTTTTTTCATCCAAGAGCCGAAAATTACGAGGATATCACAGTGAAATATAAAGCCTCACAATAAACGAAATAATTATGTTTTACGCTTGAATCGAAGTGATAACCAAAAGTACAAATGTATCGGTATCGACGATAATGACATATGACAGATGTAGCCTTACCACACACGACAGTTTTTTCAATTTCCGTATACTGAATTAGCAATAGAGTATTTTCACTCGGGAGACGTATTACATTTTGAAACAACACACATAAAAGGAATATTTGAAATTCTGTTTTAATAAAAGGTAAATTAAAAAATCATTATAAAGAATAAATAATGTTTACAGCGATAAATAAAAAAAGACAGGGTGGCTGGCGTTTTATTCTCTGCCTTCTCTGGCGATGAAGCGGCGTGATTGTTAGCTAGTTAGTTAAATATCCATCATTTTAAATTTGAAATAAGCTTACCGGATAACAGCATTTTACAATGTTTTTTTTTGTACCCATTCGGAATAAATCAAATCGAACGTCTCAGAACGCAGAATTCGGAATGTTCTGTTCTTCTGTTTGATTTACCTAATTCTTTCTATATGCTGTTTTTCGACGTTATTTTTCAATATTTTGCTGAATAAAATAATTGATTTTGCAGATTCTTATTCTTATAAAAAGGATAATTATAAATATAAAAAGGATAATTTATTTTATATTGAATCCGATATTCCATAATTCCGAAATCGAGAAACTCCCGTGTGCGTTAAGGCTCAAAGAAAGAATTTGGTTTATCAAAAACCAGACGTCAAAAATCAGGAAAATGAAAGAGATGGCTATATAAAACTGCAATATAAAGAATTGGGATTCAGCTTATCATTTGGTAAAAGAAGTTTACAAGGAAATTAATCATCAGAATATTTTGTATTTCAACAAAAGCATAATGCATATCAATAAATTTTGAAACCAAATATTACGAAATCAATAATGTAAGAAAAATAATAAAACGAGTGTTTGTCCATTAATGAATTCGCCTCCATGCTTAAAAGAGACGAGAGATAAGTTTACTCTCTAATTACCATTGCTGCCAACACAAGAAAAATGATTATTGCTGTTCTGTGTTTCTTGATGGCTGTCATCGGAGAAAAGTGAATTTATTCGTAAAATTAATATTGGAAGATGTAATTCTTATTGTTTAACGTTTGATTGCATTTACAAAATTAAACATTAAAATGAATAATAATTCTATCTATATTTCCGCTTTACAGCAATAATGTTTCTATGAGACAAAGTTATAAACGTGACCTCCTTCATGACATTCCTCCTGCGAACCGAATTTGTCTTAATTTCTTGCCCTTTTTTAATATAACGGTGCAGAAAATATTTTAATATATAATAATGTGAAACGTATAGTGTAAAATTGTATTATTTGTGGGTGCCGACTGTGCGGGAAATGTCCGCATTAAATCTAATACTCCTTTGAAGTGTCAAGATTCAAGATGAGCAGAAGTTACTATTCACCGGATTCACCAGCTTTCCAATATACGGTAAGGTTCATATTTGGTGATATTTATAACCTCGTAATTCAATAATATCTGTATATATTCCTAGCAATCAAAATTTTCGTTTGCGTTAAGTGATGTAGGTACTACGTCCGAAAATGCTTTCACAGTTTTTTAAAGGAATAAAAAAAAAAAAAAAAAACTATTCTTTTTCACTATCAGTAGTATTTAAAATATATATTTTATCTAACCAATCCGTTTAATATGCTATTCAATGTTTTGATTGGGAAATAAAATAGATTAGAAATTTGATAATTATTTATATTATGGAGACTACTATGCTGTTGATGGGGGGGACATTTGCGCAGTATTTTGGTATTAGTCAAAATATTTCCATACAAAGAGAATTTCTGATGCTATAATATGACCCCTGTGTATAGATATACGCCCTAATGTCCCCATCAACACTGTGTAGCTCATAACCTAGAAGAAAACTTTTGTAATTCTTCTATTTCAAGCCCTTTATTTCCTTTTTAAACATGCAAGAAGCCATGAAAAATGTCACATCAGCCTCTTGTTGCTCAAAAAAAGTCTATTCTTATGACTTTAAAAATAAAATTCCCCTTTTAGTTGCAATGTATTACATCCTTTGCACACGTTTCAATAACAAAATAAGTTTTTACCACATTTTCTCTAATTTTCACATAAGTTTCATTGCGTTCGAAACATTGAGAAAGAGCCTTAATGCCAGGCCACTTAATAAGCCAGAAAAATGCGGTCAGATTCATCTACTTCTACAGATATCCTTTCCTAGGCTACCTAAAGCATTTAGTATTGCTTGCCTTCCTCATACTGCCTAAAGCATTTGGTATTGCTTGCCTTTTTTATACTGCCTAAAGCATTTGGTATTGCTTGCCCTTCTTAGGCTGCCTAAAGCATTTGGCATTGCTTGGTACGGGTCGCTGCAAAGTCAATCTGCCACATGCTGAAAATTCACCGCAGACATCTATTTTCAAGCTGAGTACACGGATGCTCAGGGCCTTTATAATGTTCCATATCTCACAGCCATATAAGAGAATAAACGCAATGTTGGTGTTATATAGGTGGCATTTGGCCAGCCTTCATACTGTTAAATGTGGTGCCTGCAGGAAATACGTAATATGCCCTATAAATTTTAGTTTATATTTGGCCATTTCAATTAATACGTAGACTTACATCATAAAACAAGATGTACTTTATAAAGAAGATACATGTCTGGGTTCCCGTTGAAGTATTCACTTCCCCAATGCACACACATATCCCAACAGTGTTTCCACTTTTGGCAACAGTCCTGGAATGCTTCTTCTGTGATATCTTTCAGCGCATTAGCCTTATCTCACGAATCGTCTCAAATCTTCTTCCTTTCAAAGGTCTTTTGCGTTTGGGGAACAAGAAAAAGTCAGAAGGAGCGAGATCAGACGAGTGAAGTAGGTGGGGAAGAACAATGATCGAATGTTTGGCCAAAAACTCACAATTTCTGGAACCCGAATGGACTGAAGCTGATAAAACAATAGCACTCCAGCCCGTTGAGGTTCCAATTGTTTCCAAAAGTGGAAATACTGTTAGAATAAGTGTGTGTATCGGAGAAGTGAATACTTTGAAAGGGATCCAGATATGTAACTCCTAAATAAAGACATTTTGTTTTATGACATCAGTCAACGTATTAACCTTTTCCGTATGGACATAAATGAACGTCGGTGCGAATTTTCCTTAACCCGATGGTTGCCAGAGACGAGATATCTCGGCAAATGGCGGAGTGCCCGTATGGCCAGAGACGAGATATCTCGTCAGTACTTTTGGTGACGTATTACTCCGCAGTTTTAACTCATATTGACAATCTGTCAAAAACGGAACATACATTGCCATCAGTTGAAGTTGTCACAAAATATTTTATAAAGTTTTTAAATACTTTTAAGTGATTTATCGGTACCACTTTCAGCTGACAGTTGACAGATGTCATTAGGGCTACCACTCAAACCACTTGAAATATTGATTATTTTAATCGATTGTTTTGAACGCCAGGGGTTTTTATTTTGCTCAATTTTTTTGTGTTTTTCTTATTATTTTAAAATATTCCATTGATAAATAATAGTTGTGTGTTAATATTAAATTTAATAAAAACTTGCGTGTGCGACTTAGTGTGACAACCCTGAAAATTTGAAACTGGTTTAACTTCAAGAATAAAACTCTAACAATCGATGCGGGATATAATATTTGGTAAGTAAATTATAATTCAATAAAAACAACAAAAAAAAAAAATCTTTAGACAACTTTTTTTTTTCAAAAAAATACTTGGCCTGTTGAGCACTGCGGCGTAATTTATTTGCGGCTATGAAAAGGTTAAAGGAGTATCGACGTTAATGAACGTCAAAGTCCGTCTGTCAGTTAGTATGATATAACTTGTATAGCAATGACATCTGTGGATATTTGTGTGTAATTTTGTCATAATTGAAAAAATTCCGAAGAATTTTTTTTAACATAATTTGTATCTTCATAATACATTGATTTAATGAGAATTTTCTTTTTTCATGTAAAAAGAACCCACTCCCCAGAGAAAGTCGGACATCAATTTTTGTACTCCCAGAAAGGTTAATTGAACAGGCTGCATATAGTATAAAGTTGGATTTATTCCATGGTTTCAATATAAAGTAAGAAATAGTTCAGTATATACATTACTGCCTAATTACGCGCCCTAGTATTCCTACTCACCCATGTGTATTAAGTTTTATAACAATAAATATTATTAAATATAATTTCACTTTGTCAAATGAATTCTTGCTGTCACATATTGAACATCACAAGAAACATTATTATCTTATTATTATTATGCGGCTCCCTACTGATGGTTGGCAATCATCATTGCAATATTAACTTTGTCTGCTTCTTCCTCCTGGCTCCATCCTAACTTATCGTCTTTGTAGACTGTTGGGGTCAGCTCTCCTCGGGTTGAAGTCCTTCTATCATGGACAACATCACCTAGGCCTTACCAATTTCAGATCCTTTTCTTGGACGAACTTGTTTCTTCTGCTTCACTTTGCTTGTCCCTGGAATCCCACATGCTGGCCCTGACGCATTATCAGTCTCTGAACCACCAGAGAAGGATTTTTACTTTGTTTGCAGCCCCTCTAAATAGCGAATTAGTGCTACAGAGGAACCACTCTCTCACGTTTTTAAGCCAGGATATACGTCTTCTTCCTGTGTCATGTTTACCTTCCACTTTGCCTTGTAATATAATATGTATTATTTCATACAGAGAGCGGTTGTTAAAATGTTTTGTATATAAAACATCCAAGAATTGAAGCAATATGTATGGATGTTCAGTAATGGGTAGAATGGTAGAAGTTATAAAGTCTATAAAGTGATTATTTAAGCCTGCCAATGCCAGGTCGTAAGGCTCGTGAATGCCCAGACTTCCATACTTCCTTGGTATAATAAGGCGCTTCGTCTTTTATCCATGTAAATAAACATGTAAATGTTAGGTTGTTCAAAATCAATTTTTTTTTCACCAATCGTTTTGAAATTTTGACACTAAGTCGCATTCGCAATTGTTTTTATACACCTGCAAAAGGTAAAAAAATATTTTTGACCGCAATGGCAGCGCCATCTGTTCTGAGTGACAGCAACAGCAACACACGTGATACTTAGCATCGCTCACGGCGGACAGCGTGTTTCTTGATATTTGCTAAAATATTGTATCCCACATAAATTTCACAATTTCCAAGCATTGTGAAATTGAACATATTAGAAATGTGTTGTCTCCCTTTTTTCTTTTCAATTTAACCAGCCTGGCCCACAACAATTTGTAGTCGGGTGCAGCCAGCGCTTGATAATTTCAATAGAATACATTTCAAGTGATTCACTGCCCGCCTAGTCGGAGAGCCTTGCCCCCCCCCCCCTCCCGCGCCCCGCCCGACCCGAGCGCCGCCAGTGGCCGCCAAACGCTAATTGGATCACGATAGCCGATCGGCAAATCGGTTTCCGTTTCTATTTTTGCGTGTTATTATTGTTTCTGCGGCGCGCGTCGCCCCCGCGATCCGCCCAAACAGGTGGGCGGCCGCCGATGCCCCGCTCCAGTGGTCCCCAACCCACGGGCCGCGGACCGCTACCATCGAATGGTATATTTTGCCATGTATTAGTTTTGTTTTTTAAAAAAAAATCTTTTTGTTACTTTATTATTTGTGTTCCAGTCTTGTTAACCTAAATCTCATGTCCCAAAATGCGAAATAGAAAATACTCATCGGGAATATTGTATGTATATATGACTTATATATGTAATATGTTTTGAAAAAATAAAATAAATAAATAATAATACAAACTGGTTCTCGGTTAATTGACGCGGCAGCTGTTCGCGCCTGATTATTACCCTTTGATCGATTATCGCCTCGATTGAATGGGGCAATAAATAATATAGCTCGTATATGGTGATGGGCCATCGCGCTACCTTCGTGGATCCTTGGGCGTGCAGTGTACAGTGTACGCACTCGATGCGTGTGTGACGCACATTGTAATGTGGGCGGCTCCGTGCCTGCGGTCTAGTGGACGCTGGACACGCGTTGGAATGCATCGCCCCGGGCGCTTGCTCGCTACTGGCTTTACCCATTAATCGCCTTCAAGGGCCCGGTGTCCGACTTTGTCGAAGAAAAAAGGCAAAACGCTCTTGAATTCGATCGTCTTCTCAATACCATTGTTCATAATTAACTGTCGCGAGAGGTGGTATCATACTTACATGATAAAAATAGTGAAGGATATTGGTACCATAAACCAAGCTCTTCTAAACCTTATACTATGAGAACAATAATTGCTCATAAAACTATATTAAAAAGGAATAATGGTAATGAGGTAAAAATTAACAAACCTTTTCTTCTTCTAACCCTTATCGGCACCAAATGGTGCATAGGGCACTGCATCCTATTGACGCAGTGTTATCTTGATCGTTACTTATATGAAGGCAAATTTATCACTCCTGCGCTTCTTCAGGGACCAGACCAGGGTAATATTAAATAAAAATTAGAGTGTAAAATCACCAATATTTATTTTCACATCGCCTTGGGAATCGAACCCGGGACCTCTCCAGCGCGGTAGCTAAATACGCTAACTATTACACCACGGGAAGGACAAAACAATTAAACCAAGCTAGGACACAAAATGCTGAATCCTCTTCTAGCGGAACGGAAGGTCTGTTGACGAGAGTCAACAGTCCAGCTTCTCCTGAGGAGTTTTTCATGGTTTCCTCCCAGCAATGAGCAAATGCTGAGAAGTTCCTGATTTTCCCACTCTAGATCATCCCTCCTTTCCAACTCTTTTTTTATTGAGAAGAAACAAAAAGCTTAATGTCTATATATAAACTTTGCACATAATAAGCGAGGTAAATAAATGCAATTCCCGTCAATACCAAAGCGCTTAATTTTAATAAATTATTATCGATCCGAGAACATTCACGGCTGACACGAAGGTATGCCACCGCCTCGGGGTTTTGGGTTAGGTGCTACTAGATTTACCCATTTTTATTTTTCAAGGATTTGAGCCTTGACTTCGCCCATAGGTGCGATATAATATGATAATCTTCTACTCATATGGTGTCGTGTTCTACATACTCGAGATACCTGTTTTGATCATCGATTTTATAACCTTAATCCCTTTTCAAAAATATTTTTATCGGTGAATTTCTTTACAGTTTTTTTTTAAGTTGTAGTTTAAAAAAAAGTGTAATCGTTGGTTTAGTCCCTTATCCTGGTAATCCTTAAACATGTGTTACATGTGTCAGAAAGGAATATTCTTATCTACGAGTTTATGTAGAAATGGGATTAAATTTAATCAGATTATTAATGTTTTAATACCGTTTTGGAAGTCGTAAATTATTCATAATCATAATACCCTTACGGCCAGTGACCAACCTAACGCAACATAAAATTTTGGAAGGTACCCAGAGATATTTGTATAAACTTCTGGTATGCATGTTATAAAAGTGAAGATTTTTTTTTATAGATTAGGACAGGACGTTTGATTTGTAGAACTCCATTTTAATTTATATATTAAACGTTAAAAACAAACACTGATTTTTTGAGTCTACTTGATTGTATTTTATTGTTCAAAAATACATTTAAAAAAAACACATAAAGCCATGTAACAGAGTCAAATAACACCAACTTATTATAATATTATCTACATTTGTCTTAACCTATAAAAACATTAATTGTCTCACAATGCTATGACAGCGAGTGTATTTGCCTAGAATTTTCACTCATGAATTACATGAAATTATAGTAACTTTAAACATAAAGAGTAAATCCACTCACGAGTAGGCATAGGTTATGAAACTTATAAAGTTGAAACCTGAGTAGGCTCATGATAAAGGGTGTTGCACAAGCCGCAGCAAGATTTCAGAGTCATTTGGGCGTTAGGTAATTAATACAATGCCATGTCAATGGATTCGTCCTTTCCCCGAAAATGCCCCATTAGCTGCACATGTTAAAATTATTACTAAAGTACCTAGAATTGTATATCTATATAAGGACCACCAGTACATTTAATCTTCACATTCGTTTGAAAATAATTGTCACAAAATTGATTTTATGCGTTTTTTGACAATAAAATACAATTTAGTAGACTCGAAAAATCAGTGTTTATTTTAACATTTTTTAAATGATATACAAACCATATTCAATGTTTTTTTTTTACACGGACTATAGCAATAATAGATTACGTAACCGATTAAAAAAATATAGCATATGTTTTGTGAATTACATACCTGGTATTGTTCTTTAAAACACTTGTTTGATTAAAAAAGTAATTCATTAAACATACGCTGATGTTTATTCAATCACAGTGCTGTTAGCGCTACTACTACAAATAGTTAATAATTATTTTTTCCACTTAGTCGTGCCTCGATGGGATGGTATGAGGAGATTGTAAAACTGATATCTCAACTTAGATGAAGAGGATTATCGAGATGGGGATGTGGATATGAAAAACTCATAAGCGGAGTGAAACCCAGCATTTATAAATAAAAATATGGACCCACTTCAAACATCGTAAGATTGCAGTCTATAAAAAAAACATTGAGAATAGCGTATTTAGCATTTTTTATTAGTTTATTACATTTAAAAATGTATATAATGATTTTTATTTCATATTTTTTAAACTTGAAATATACGAGTATAAGAGTGTTATTGACGACGAATCTTTTTCACTTTTTGGCATATTATTGCTACCACTATTACCATTATCCACAGACTGCGATCCGACCTCAGTATAATGAGAAATAGAAATTACTCATCGGGAATATTATATGTATATATGACTTGTGTATGTAATATGTTTTGAAAAAATAAATAAATAACAGAGTCAAAGTCTGGACATTTGCAGAGTTTGTTGACTTGTTATTAGCTGGTTACATTGATCACTTATACACCGTGTAACATTTCTCATTCTGAATCATTATTGTAAAATTAAAATTGTGATTTATACGGATTAGAATGTGTATTATCTTGATTGTTATTTAATCTTTACATCCAGTCAGACCTTTAGCCCAAGGTTACACGACTCGGATTAATTACATACTCCGTATGTACACTATCTTGCTGTGTACGACTGAGGGACGTCAGAAACGCCAATCAAACTGCACTTATGTAGTTTATTATTATTATTATTAATATTTATTATTAGTAGATTTAGTCCCCCGACTCACGATCATTAAAAAAACACAGCGCTTAGTAGTCAAAAGAGCGATATTTATAGTGCATCATTTTTCGAACTTTATAGTGTAAATATCATATCTTACATTTATATTATAAATATTATATATTTTTCTTTACATATACTCTTGTAGATGCTCACTGCCCCATTCCATAATGGCAATCGTTATTTAAGCATAAAAACCAAGAAAATGATATCATAATTTAAATTTTCCCCGAAAAATTGGAAAACCCCTTTAAAGACATTTCACCCATGGGATATTATTCGATATCGACAGGTCGGTCCTGTATATTGTAACGTGAAATACGTCATGGTGTATGAACGATACACGGCATAGTAAAACTAAAATAAAAACAATATCGCAGGTCTTAAAAATTTTAACAAATTGGATCACCATTGACATATTTGTATTAATTTGTTTCCTGAAAATTTTAGTTGTAATAAATGTATCTGTGTCACTTTTGTGTCATTCGTTTTCTTTTTTGTAATATTTAATTATTTTTTAAATTATTTATCGTGTGATTGAAGCCTAAAACACCAAAGCATTTTATTATTGTTCGGTACTTGATAAATTCGTCATGGATATTTTAATCCAAGTATTTCGACCCGTTATTATCCGAAACTATATCACGATATGTTACACAATAAGTATCTCGGTATGACAAGGGGAATGCTCGACATTATCATGTTACATTTTATCCTTACATAAGTAGTTATTTAAAAAATAACTAAAGGTTTTTTTTTCTTGTTATATGAATATTTTCAGATGAGACGTTATCACAAGATGTTCCTCATTTAGTGTGGGTATGACCAAATTTTTGATAAAGAATGATTTAAATTGGAAGCAGAATGTGCAAAAGAAGGTATTCAGTTAACAAAAATTGATGAGGCAATAGGACATAAAAATCTATCGGATTTAGTGGTAGCTTATTTAGAAAATATGACAAGACGAATAAGACCAATGAAAGAGCTATGTGACAAATCTTGATTGATATAATATATTTTATATCAATTAATATATTTTATATCAATCAATTATTTTAGGGATCAACCTAATTAATTTTATTGCCGACAGAATTTCCTTCTTTATATCTTCTCGACACTTTTATCACGAGGCGCTACTATACCTCCATAAGCGATCTCCATCGGCCATCCTTTTGCAAAAACATATTTTTGTTGTTCCGTGAACAGTTTCGAAAAAAAAAAACTTTGATTTTAAACTTGATTATAATTTCATATTGACATTTTATTTATTTGGTACTTTAATACTAGCTATAAAAATACAGTGAACCCCCCTATAAAGTTGAGATATGTACTGCGTTATCGCAGGGAACGTCATAGGGCGTAAATGTTTTAAAATTTTGTATTTTTATTTAATAATGACTCATTTCAGTAATTTCCGCTGGTTATAATGTAAAAATACAATTTGAAACATTTACGCCCTATAATGTTACCTTCGATAACGCGGTACCTACCTATCTCAACGGTATGAGGAGGTGTACTGTATACGTTTTTTGACATGTTTGTATTTTTACAACCTAGATAGAAAACTAAATGTTGAGAAATTATGCGCTCGAAATATCTTGAAATAGCTAATAATCATTAGGGGTCTCAACAGTTTTTTTGTGATTTTACTTTTTTATACTGACTTAATATTAAACATCTTTGTTCTTACTGCGAACATGAATGATGCGAAGATATAAACCTGCATAATGTTATGAACGCTTCTATTTGCCTTGATCTACATTTTTTACCTGTGTAAAGTACCTAGAATAGTTACATCATTACGCTTAAGTGTTTGATTACTTACAAATTGTACAATTCGCATTAAATTTGGCCTATTTTTTAACGAAAATCTACATAATAGACCTCTTCAATCAATTATCATGATGTACTCTTAATCAAAAGTATATATATTATTGCGCCATTTTTATGTTTTTTATTTGATTATGATTTTCTGTAAAATCATACACATAGAATATATCAATCTAGTACTGCTGAAGTGAAAACAATAAGTTTAATGTCAACTGCTTCGAAACCGGTTTCTTTTCATGCCATGTGTATTAAAAAGAAACCCGATTAAACGTTAATCTAATTTGTATTACTTGCCAGACCCGTGCTGAATAGTTTAATACCTGTTTATTCAATTTTAAAATCCTACTCGTGATTTTCTGTAATAAATAAAAGTAGGAATCGAAGGCTCGACTCGCGATCTGTTATATAAATCCAGACACCCCATACCACAGCGCTTTTAATAGATAGATAGTTAAACAATGGTGATTTCTATTATATTTGCATCGGCTAAATGAATATTTTTATTTATTTCTATGTTATTGAAACAGAAAAAAATAATATTTAAACCAAATAGCATTTATTTCGTGCCCTTAAGTATATGATTTTTATAGGGCACTGCATCGCATTGACTCAGTGTTATCTTGATTGTTACTTACACGAAGGCAAGGTGATCACTCCTGCGCCTCAGGGACCAGTCCAGGGTAATATTGAAAAAATATTAGAGTGTTAAATCACTATTTATTTTCACCCTCCCCTGGGAATCGAACCCGGGACTTCCAGCACGGTAGCTAACCATTAGACCACATAGGAGGACAGAGGAGACGGAGGCGGATGAGGTATTTTACCAAACTAAATAGTTAACAATGCTTTTAATATGCAAAAAATACGAGATTTTTTAATCATTTTAATCTTATATTTTTATTCATCTTCATTCTTCAAACCCTCATCCGCACCCAATGGTGCATAGGCCACTACATCACATAATCGCAGTGTTGTCTTGATCGTTAACACATGAAGGAAAGGTGATCAGCCCTCTGCTTCAGGTATCAGTCCAGGGTAATATTGAATAAATATTAGAGTGAAAATATCACTTATATTTAATTGACCCCTTCTGGGAATCGAATCCGGGACCTCCAGTACGGTAGCCGAGCGTGCTAACCATTACACTACTGAGGCGGACATCTTTATTACCAATGCAAAATTACTATTTTTTAGTCATCTTTCTTGTCAATTTTATCAATTTATCTTGTCTTTACATATTTTGTTATATCGGGCTCCCGAGAACCTTTTTTTGTAATTATTTTTAATATTTATTGATTTGTCAAAATTTTGATATTGTATTATTTCTTTTATTTTATTTATTTTATTTTTATTTATTTATTGAACGGCTGACGCCTTTAAGATAATACATATAAAAAATACATATACTTATACAGTATCTAATACAAAAATAAAAATACACTAGTGAATACACTAATAGAGAAACAAAAAGTCTTGTAACAAATAGTCTTATAACATAAAATCATAATTAAAAAAATAGAATAACAAGTAGTAAGCACTAGTAAATACACATCTCTTTCAAACACTATCGGCGAGCAGTAAGAGAGAGTGAAACACAACGTTTAAATTTATCCATTATAACATGGAGAAGAAATGCTGAGAAAGTACAGATTTCAAGGAGGTATTATAAAGGATTTCAAGGAGTTATATAGTATTGACCTTTTTATAGTGTTGGTTGAACTGGTCGCTGTCTCCACACATATCCCGGATGATCAGTAGAAATTTTGCACCACGTTTTCCAATCGTGATGAGACATCACTTCAAATTTCAACTTTCTCGCAGATCGAATGTTTCGATTCGGTTATTATTTATTTTTTACACTTCACATGTCAGTGAAGTGTTTCGCCTTCTTTGAGGAGACACTTTTCGAGTTTTATTGGAATGTAATTGGATGATCGATGGCAGAAATTAATCCTGCATCTGACCTTTATGGTGTTTTTTTTATGTACTTATTATACTCGTACATAACATAAGTACCATTGCGATGTGTGATGCAGTAAAACGCAAAAAACTGATATCTTTATTTTATCGTTATTTCAACATGCATAAATAAATAAAAATATTGAGATGGGAATATAAATGTCTGGGTATTTACGGGGCTTGCGACCGTTGGCTGATTTAAGTGATCACTTTATGTACTGTGTAATAAATACCATTCTACTCGTTTTTTCTGCTTTTAACCATCATCCGCTCGAAATGGTGCATAGGGCACTGCATTATATCGACACAGTGTTATCTTGATCGTTAATTGTATGATGGCAACATCCCGCGCCTCTTGTACCAGGGTGATATTATGTAAATATTACAGTGATCATAAATCACATTTATTTTGATCCCCTGGAAATCGAACCCGAGACCTTAGCGTAATAGTCAAACGCGCTTATCTCTACACTACGGAGACGTGCACTCAAAGACACCCAATTACTACACTCACTTAATTACACCCAAATATTTTGTTCTAAAAATATATGGATACTTTCGTCCTAAAAACTATGTACTCTCAAAATATTACGATTCTAGTTTGAGCGACTTAGGCTGTATGTTGATGAATAATTAATTTAACACTTCCTATTATATATTGTTATCCTTGCCAGACGTCCCGGTTTGACCGGGACAGTCCCGGTTTTCAGACAAAATCCCGGTATTTGGCCGTTTTACTTCACGTCCCGGTAAAAAATAATTTTGATTATAGATGACAAAAAATAATTAACCGTGAAGGATTATTTAGGATAGTTACTTTGTCATTTATTTCACTGTACTGTACGCTGGGGGCATTCCGGTGTCCCGGTTGAATATTTCTGAAATCTGGCAAGCCTATGGTATACTAGTAGTAGGTAACATGTATGGATTGTTTGGGAAAACGTGGTACCTGAAGAAAATGTGCATGCCGCTAGCTTTCAAGCCATCGTTGCGTGGAGCTTGTACCGAGTACCAGCCGGTGATGGGACTGCATTTTATAGCACAAGAATTATTGCATACATACCAATACAGCACAAGAAATATTACATTCATACACTACTCACTTAAACATAGTTTTCGCAGTTTCTGAAATAAAGATTAAATATAGTGTTACAAACCTTACTACACACACACACGCATACTTACGTATACATTCATTCGGGTACATATGTAAATAGGAATTTGCTAAACATTTGTGGCAACCTATCGATCCACAAAAAATACTGTTGTTGAATAATTGTTTAGTAGTTACATTCTCACACTAATATAAGTTTCCGTACAAGTCCCTTTAATAATAAAAACAGTTCATTTGTACATTTTTTGTAGATATACATCTTCACTATTGTTGGATTCCTTTCGTATGTTAGTTATAATTTGATTGATTTGGAAATTGGAACTGATGCTGGCACCCTTAGTTGAAAATTAAAAAAATGTGTATACACATCCTTCAAAAATAAATGCAGTATAGATGTTCGATAATAGACAGAATCGCGAACGTTACACGAGTGTATAAAGTGATCACTTAAATTATCCAATAGTAGGTCGTAAGTCCTGGAATGCTCGAACTTCTATATTATTTAGTTTGAAAACCATAGATACTTCGTGTCAAGTTGAGACACCTTTAATATAAATTGATATATCATCCATAGGGTGAATAATCCAGTGTCTTGTAGAATAAACTAAAAATTGTATTCCTTCACCATATTTTCATTCACTTACGTAATCCGTAACCCATGAAATACATATATTTATTTCACTTCTATATCCAAGTACCAGGATCGCAGGACTGATCACCTTGCCTTCATGTAATAATCGTCAAGTTAACACCTCTTCAATCCAGTGCTAAGCCCTATGCACGATTGGGCGCGAATAGGAATAAAAGAAAGAAATATTTTTTTAATTAATAAAATACAAGATAAAACGCAGCATTGATCAAAATGTCCGCTCTTATTTCAATCGCACTATAAATCAGTTTGAAAATACACGTTATAAATCGTAAAAAACGGTTCTATCACATCATTTTATTGAACATTCGTGATATAAGCACTAATTTTATGAATCGTGAACACCATATCGCTGTGTGAATGCATTGTATTCACAGAATATATTTTTTAGTGATATGTATTAATATTTTTTTGTATATAAATCAGAATTATACATGTTATTTTTGCTGTCGACAGCATGCCTAGTAGATTTACTAAGTGATTTTATGAACGATATTACTTCTAAAACACCGAATCACGATCAATCGAATTATTTAAAACGGTTGACTTATGCCCTGTCTTAGTAATATATAATTTTCATATCGATCGTGCTTCGTGCCTGATTTTTACCAGTCATTAGCATAGTTTAATGTAAGCAGAACAATAAACGTGATCGAAAGCGAATATATTAATTACCACAAATATAATAGAATTAAATATTTAACCCTTCTTGCAATAGGTGCTTACTTGACTTATTTCATTGTAGCACTACTGACTAGATTTCTACGTAGCAAATCATTTAGTTAGTAGTAAGTTGCGAGTTGTGATCTAATGGTTAGTATCACAGATAATTCAGAGTCTCTAGATTCTGTCCCACTCTATCACATCTTCCTACATTCAAATCTAAGTCCTTTATATTTATCTAAAAATATAATTAAAATTTTATATTTGCATATTGAATATTTATCTTTAAAAATACCAATAATATAGCATGTGTAAATATATTGACCCAGACATTATTTTCCGTGCATTTGCATGTCCTTTCAGTCTTCATATAAGCTATCCTCGGAGGTGTGTTTAGAGTAGGGTAGGGTTGTCATTAGTCCCGATATGTGTAAGAAATGTCCTTGTTATTGACAGTGGTGTCTTGAAGACTTAAAAAGTGTCCCAATATTTCAACAATTTAAGGTCCTGAAAGTTTTTGAAAAATTGAAAGCAAATTAATGTGAATTCTGCCCCCAGTTAACCTGAAAAAATATATAATGTAGAAATAAATTCATGCAAACATCTCCCGATAGTTTTTGAGGCGTAAAAAATTGCGAAAACATAAACAAAATTGAGCGACATTCCTCTCCCTCTTAGACTAAAAAAATAGTCTGTAAAACTGATAATATAATTTTATCTATGAGTGATAATGTTTCCCCAGAATTTCGGGAAAATCGGGTAACCATAGTAAAGGAACAAATGAAGAACCGAGATTAGTGCTCAATGCCGTGCTTCTTGAAATAGCTTTATTAAGCACATAAGTTCATCTCTGCCATAGTGGCAAATGAACACCTTAAAGTAAAAGGTTCCCGTATCGACGCCCTGGGCGGGCCTTGACCCTCCCTTGACCTCCGGGGGTCGTGCCGTCTGACTGCTTTTGCTCTTTGACTCTCGATATCCGCATCAATGTGACTACATAATTTATACTTCCAGCTTCGCGTACTATCTATCGATTTAGTAAGAGCTGAACGCAAAATATGTACAAGAAAATTATTTGCAGATCTTACTATAGTTTCTACATTAATTTAGGCGTGTATGTCTTCAATTCAAATATAAGTTTCCTTCTTATTTTCTATTCTGTTGTTTAAATTTGCATTATTAATTACATATTATATATATTTTAAGCATGTAGTTAAAGAATTTCTTAATTTAATCAATTGGAGCATAGACTAATAACGGTATCATTTCACATAAATTAATGTTTGAAATGTATTTGTCTGTATTTGTACTAGTAGTTGGTCTATGATCTAATCTCATTTTTTAGCCAATGATCAATCTTCCATTGCACGATAATTTAACTATGCAACTATCTATTGAAATCTGATTAAATTAGAAAGACAAATCCGATCATATGTATTTGTATTATTTAAATAGGTACACCGATACGATTAAAAAAATGTTTGAAATTAAGTATACATATTTACATATTTTGTTTTGCCCATATTTCAGTACCTACATACATAATGTTATATTAATAAAACAAATGCTTTTGAAAAATTGAACCAGCCAAAATACTTTTATTTCTGTGAAATTGCTTTTGTTTTAATAACATTTTTGTTTAATTTAAACTATAACGTATTTAGCGACATTTCTATATATTATAACTTAAATGCTGGTCCAGGATTTATATTTATTTCGACTTGTTTCTTATTTGATTACTTTCATGAGAAGTATTAAAAAAGCAACGGAATGTTTATTTATGTTTGTTCGATGTTCATTCGTGTATTGTAATGAAACATGAAGATACAACTAACGAATTACATAACAGGTTTAAAAATGATAATATACTCTGGGTGAATCGCTCTGACGTAAAATTCTTATAATGGTTAGAACAAGTCGACTAGATTTCCAGCGTCAATACGCGTACACGACCACGTTTTCTATTCGATTCCTATTTCTATGTATGATATTATGGATTGTCTGCACCTCATTTCGAAATTCTGGAGATGAATTATTACGCCATTTTATCAGATGAGAAGAGACATCACGCAGTGCGAGCAAATGGGTATTGGATCTGTTGCAATAATGAAAAAAATATGTAGGAGTGTTCAGAAGTCGCAAGTTGTGCCGTGGTCATGCGATTGTTTATTGGATCCTCGCCAGCAAGCAATTTGTAGGTCCATTGTGTGGCAGATACACTTCAATTACCTGTTCGATTGTCCGCAGCTTTCCGGATGCCGATTGTTGATATACAGAGCATGGGCACATACATTGTTGTTTGATAAATACACCGACTCCCGCCATTTTATCGCGTACCCAGAAACGCTGAATGAGCGCTATTCGCTCATTTTGTTTCGGGTGTGGGAATGTGTCTACGGGTATTAAAACACACCCATTTAACATGACGGACATTTTATTTTCAGGCGTAATGATTCTATTCATTAGGCGAACGCGTTTATCATTCCACGTGTTTTTTTGTGGGAAGTTTAATGATGATAGAGAAAACAGCCTTTTGACAATACTTTGGGCTGTATTTTTATCTACAATACTAAATTTTCCTTAAATTTATGTTTTGTACTGACATTTTTTGGTGGAGCTGCATTTTATTGAATAAAATAACAACTATGTATGTATTTTTTTCTTCCACTTGAATTTTATTTAACCAGCAACCGAGTTTCGTCGTAACCGACATGACCAGTCTGATGATCTCGGTTACGACGAAACCTGGTTGCTGGTCAAATAAGAGTAATGTGGAAGAAATTACATAGTTATTTTATTGTACTAAATTTTCCTGCTTATTTTCATAACATAAAATTAATCTACCACCTTTAATTTTATGTACAAATTTATGTTATATTTACAAAATTTTGGTAGTGTGCTTGTCAAGGATTCAGAGGTGCGTATAATAAAACTAAGAATAACAATACAATATAACATTTTGACATCTCAACATAGATGAAGAACAATATGTAAGTCTGGGTATTTACAAGGCTTATAACCTGTCATAGGCTGGTTAAGTAACAACCCGTGATTGACAACCACCCAAAAAATTAGAACTCATAAATATATCATAAACATGAAGTTACACGAGATTTACGATAAATGCAAGAGTTCCAAAAAAATTACTAGTTTTCGATTGAAGAAAGGTCAAACAAAGGTAAATACCCAAACTTCCATATTCTTCTTTATCTATGTTGAGATGTCAAAAATGTAAAGGTATTTTCTTCGAACCGCACCCCAATGGTGCATAGGGCACTGCATACAAACGCAGTGTTATCTTGATCCTTAACACATGAAGGAAAGGTCATCAGCCCTCCGCTTCATGTACCAGTCCAGGATGATATGTAATAAATATTAGAGTGATATATACTTTTATTTGATCCCCCCTGGGAATCGAACCTGGGTCCTCCAGAATGGTAACCGAACGTGCTGACCATTACACTACGGGGGCGGACAAAAAGGAGGGTATTTTAATGCCCTAAATATATTTTATATTGCTTTTTTTCGCGTTTTTTCAAAATTTTGTCTTGTGGCTCACTTATGACTCGGGTAAAAGATGTATAAAAAAATATTACAGTATATTGTATTCATTTAGTTCCCACTTCGATTTAATGGTATAATTGTTATTGTTTGTGCACTTGTATTATAATTTATTGTTTGCATATTCGGATAAAAGTACTCGTAGACATCTATATACAAGAGTAATAATAAATCTCACACGTCTACCGCACTTACGTGATATGTATCATTTATCAATCTCATTTCGAAAAAGTCCAGGAAACTCTCACATTAACAGCTTCACAATGTATTTTTCTATCGCTCGAGTCTCACGTCATTATTTTAAACTTATCTATTGTATTAGCATAATATTATACTTAAAGCTAAATTGGCGGTAGGCAGTGGAGTCCCGGTTCCAACCCTAATGTATAGAAGTGAAGCATTGAGTTGGTAAAAGAAGGATGAAAGTAGACTGAATGCAGTCGAAAGGCGTTCTCTCAGATGAAAGTGCGGCAAAACATTGTGTGATAGATGTTCGAATGGTGATGTAAGGAAAGAATGCAAGGCTGAGATGAGCATTTTCTATAAAATTAAGATAGTTGTGTTGAGATGGTTTTGATATGTGTATAGATTAAGTAAAGAAAAAGAAAGGACAGTGAAATAAATTTATGAGGCGAATGCAGTTGGTATTAGAATCAGACGAGAACCGAGGTAAACTTGGCGTGGTCAAGTGTTTCCAATACTTGAATGTTAGTAGTGGTAGGAGTCGGAATAATCGTTTGGTATATATGAGGAGATGCATGAATGTGGAAAAGGGGAAGATTGTGTAAAGTCAGATTGGTTTGGCGTTCTATCTTCTCTGCCTATCCCTGCGGAGAAGCGGCGTGATGATTTGTTAGTTAGTTTTAATTTCATTAATAGATTCGACTAGATTGTCACATTATGGTTACATCTATCCATATTTAATCCAAGTCTTCCTTGGTAAATACAACTATTTGTTAAAATCGAATGTGACACTTATTTCGATGCATTCCGCATCATTTTCAAACTAAAATTTAAAAATTAAGACTTAGCTTCACATACAAAGGTGTTTGAAAATAACGCAGAATACAATATTAGATTTTAAGAAACAGTGGTATTTACCAAGTAAAATTTAAATTAAAAATACTTGGTTATACTTTAAGAACCATACTTGCAAAATTTATGCAAATAACTTACAATTATATTACTCGTTTATATCATACGTACATGAAATTATTTTTTCTGCTTACTGCGAAGTAGAAAATACTGTGACGTAAAAAGGCATACAAAGGTTTGACAGTCGCAAGTACAGTACTTCACGGGGTCATGGGTTCGAAACAAGACGGTGCAAGCGCCAAAAACCCAAGTTGCTCGCATTTTGCTCGATTTCTAAGCTGCGAGTTTTTGTTTTGCGGCCGGAGTCAGGTTTTCACGTTGGCACTTTCTTTGACATCATTTTGCACAGACTGCCGACGAGTAGTTATACGGGACTGGTAGACTGCCGACCGTCTGCTTTTTTTCTGCAGATCACACATACGCACTTGTACGTAAAATGTATCCTGAATTATTATTACGTATTTCTTGAATGTTTTTCGCAGATACTTTGTGGCACATTTTATAAACTTTATAAACTAAAACAACTTTGTTTTAACCACTTTTTTTTGGTACACTTTATCCAGCCGGTTTCGACAAGAACCTTGTCATCGTCAGGGTTTATGGACTAAATTCTAAAACATTGAAATTACCCTTAGGGTAATTAACTTTAACCTAACTGTGAGTATTTCAATGTTTAGGAATTTAGTACATAAACCCTGATGATGACAAGGTTCTTGTCGAAACCGGTTGGATAAAGTGTACCAATAAAAAGTGGTTCAAAAAAGTTGTTTTATTTTATAAAGTTTATTATTACCTATATTTTATTTATTTATTTTTAAATAGAGGAAAAGATCTATTTATTTTTCCTTAGATTAAAATCGTAATTACTTCGCTATCAATTAAAAAAAATCATGCAAATTCATTTTCATCTTAAACTTAAAGATATTTCAAAACGTTTTTGTTTTTCTCCCTATTGAAATAATAAATTTAATATAATAAATCAATTTAATAATTAATAATTTAAATTAGAAATAAACGTATGTACAAAACGAACATAAGGTGGCTCCGTGGATCTCTGCAAAAATAATATCTTGATCATGTTTATGAATCTATAAATGAATGTATGTAAATGTACACGTTTATTAATCAAATAAATTTTATAAATGATAAAAGAAAACACTTCGTTTTTTACCACTTGAGTTTTATTATACACTACATGTTTCAGAAGTTAAACTTCCATCATTCAGGTCTGTATAATAACTAAAATATAAAATATAAAATTATTCTATAAATAAGGAGAGGGGAAAGTAAGGGGAAGGGGTTAGTCAAGGGATGGAGTTTGAAAACAAAGGAAAAATGGAAAGCAAAGGTGAAGATTTCGAAACAATATATTATTTAATAAATCATTATTATTAAATAATATATTGTTTCAAAATTCTTCACCTTTGCTTTCCATTTTTCCTTTGTTTTCAAACTCCGTCCTTTGACTAACCCCTTCCCCTTACTTTCCCCTCTCCTTATTTAAAGAACAATTTTATATTTTAGTTATTATACATACCTGAATGATGGAAGTTTAACTTCTGAAACATGTAGTCTATAATAAAACTCAAGTGGTAAAAAACGAAGTGTTTTCTTTAATCATTGTAACATGTCTTACCACAAAGTTAATGCCGAAACAATAAATAAAATTTTATAAATATAGTATGTATTGGAAAATTAGAGTTTATTTTGTATAATGTATCGTTTTGTTTTATAAAATGTTTATAATTTTTTCTTATTCTGATAATATGATTGGTTTCCCCTATATTTCCATCACATCTTTTACCTCATCAATCGTAAATGTAATTTACCGTTAAAATCCGGTTTAATTGTTTATACATATTACCACCGTTCTTCTTAAATTCAGTATATGCTTACATTATACTGCATAAAACATAATTTTTACATTTTTTATTACCAGTTTCTCGTTTGGTTTGACTCACAAATAATGTATTCTCGTCTTGTATTATCTGCTTAAAATGGCTTTACATCTTTAAAGCATCAAACGCGTTTTTTTTACTTTCACTGAGATTTTTATTTTCACAATTAACGCGTGTTCGTTTTACTATCCATTTTCCTTTGTTAGCTTAAATCCTAAACATTATATTTAATGTTCTACGGAACTAAATAGTAGTTTATTATTCGCGATGCATGCTTTGGCTCTTAACGAAACTGCACAGTCAATAGCTGAATGAGTTTCCCTGTCATAAAACATTATTTCCCTTTGGCTGTTGCACCGCGGAACTCACAAAAAGACCCTATAATTAACTACCGTGAACTGTTGTGAGGGGATATGCCAATGACCTCAGCGAATGACAGTTTCCAATCTCTGCTTTTACCATATGGCCTCTGATGCAGCTTGAAGAAAATAGAAATCAATTCTTCTAACATTTAACAGCTATGTTTTAATATACTGTACAAATCGAATAGCTGAAGTTAACAGGAAATTTTCTAAGAATTATTACCGTAGAATATTAAATTAAGAAAAAAACCGTTATCATTTGTGTTCTTCGTGTACCATTGTACAGCGATGCAAATGTAAATGGTTCGACAACGTTAAAGAATATTCTTACCTATTTATCTTGCCTATTTTACTGATTTTACCTTCTTTACCCAAACAGATATTTGTCTTTGTTGTGATATCAGTAATTAAGTAATCTTGATAATACGGCTCTCGAGCTAAATCCAATATTTGTTTACTATGATTTGGGTACGCTCAAAATATTATTTAAAAAAGTGGTATAGCGATCAATTTAAAAGAGCTGAATTAGCTGACAAGACGTTTTTAGGCTTTGCCTATAAGTGTTATAATTCGGATAGAATCTCACTGAATCAAAAATGATTTCTGATGTATTTATCTAACTTGATGTTTTACTCGAGTCGGTAATTCATATGCTCTCCCTGTAATAAAGAATTAATAGAACTCTTGAATCAAGTGCTATGAATGTTCAAACATAAGTAGAATGTGATTGTTGGATAGTATATAAAGAGATCAATTAAATCAGCCGATGATATATATTGCCTCCTGAAAAAGGGTTTTTGTCTTAACAAATTCTTTTACTTACTAAAAATTGGGTGTATTTGTTTATTTATTTATTGATTTGGCGTTGAATTTGTAGTACTCGATTTTAATGTATGTATTAAATGCTCGTATTTATTTGGTTAATTTTACACGCATGGAGAATTTAAATGGTTATTATTTTTGGTTTGTTTAGGCTTGGGCTAGGACATCAGATGGACCCAAGTCCGTAGAAAGCAGCGTAATTTTTCAGTGATGCAATCAATTTATATTATTATGATAATTAAAAATTATTTTTACGAAATCGTTTAATGTATTGAGCGTTTAAATTATTGCCTTATGAAATAGATTTCCTAAAAAAACATGATTCTAATTTTGTTTTGCTGTAAGTATATGTAAATAATACGTAACGTAATATAGTAGAAATCGCCATTTCAACATACGAATGTGTGTTATGTAGAACTGAAATATATGGTAGCAGCCGTGTCAGACTGTCTGGTACCTAGTGACTGGTAACCGGTACGACATTGACCCACTGACACCGCCATCAGCTGCCTCGCGTTACCCTTGTTTCCATCTCTCTGTTCCCACCGCCTCGGGCCCGCCTATTGTGAATCGTCTCATTATCCGTGTGAACAGCCCCTTCGCGATTAATATTCAGAGCTTGGACCCCTGGATGCTGAGTAGAGAGTACCTGTTGGTGGGCCGCGGCCAGCTCAAAAATCGATCGGTATAATCTCTGCTGGTCTATATTGACGTTGAATATATATTTTTTAATATATGTTTTACTTGGAACATACCACTATTTATTTCTTTACTCATTTGTTCCAAATGTCCAAACCATCTCTTCACACATGTCTTAATGGTATCTTGGATTATTTCCTTGTTTCACGATTCGAGCATCTATTGTACATATTTTGAGATTTTATATACACAATATAACATCTTAATTTTCTGAGAATTTTTGTTCTTGTTTTTTTTTTTTAATTCAAACATCATGTTGAAACATCTCGTTTTTGTACATTTTTTAGTCTATTACATCAATATTTAGTTTGTTTTAAAATTTAAAAAGAATATTTATGTGCACGTAACGTAAAATCATACTTTTTTACTCTGTATCGATAATTGACGAAATGAAAAAATTACCGCCAAAAAAACCGCTTCCGGGCGCAATTTAGGTGATATTAATGCTAATAATGACGAAAGAACGCTCTCTGTGTATTCGTGCAAATTCTGATGTGATATTTAATCACAAACCTAAGTATATTATATTATTAGCAGTAAAAGTGGGCTGATTGTTATTTGATTCAAGACGTTTGAAGATGTGACAAATTAAGACAATTTACTATGAACCAAAAACCTGCAAACAAAAGTCTTAAGGACTATCACTGGTCGGACGCTCAGCGACAAAATTCGAAACTAGGATATTAGACGGATCTGTGAGACCGAAGATATCATACGATGAAGGAGAGAAAGAAGAAGATTTTGGAGAGACTGTGTGAACAGGATGTGCAAGGATCCCATACATTGTGGCTAACGAGATACCACCGGGTCGCCGACTTCCCGGAAGACCGCCAAAGAGATGGAAGGATAGCTGGGCGTCAATATCACAGGAAGAGTCACTTTCTTGACAAAATAGATCTTCAGATGTAATACGAGAAAAATTAAAATATTTAATCATAAAATTACTGCTGAAATATAGTTTGAAGTAAACCTTAAAATAATGGATTTATATTATCCACTGACACTTCGTGATGGAATTGCATTTTTAATATTTTATTGGATTAAAACCAATATATTTAGCTTTTCCACTTTATTTTTATTTGACCAGCGACCGGGTTTCGTCGTTACCGACATCATCAGACTGTTGGGAGGCTATACAAATTGTTATGTTATATATAAAACAAGGCAGGAGTTGATAACCATGATTTGATATAATTTTATTGAGAAATTAATTTAATCTGAGTGAATTTAAGTATTGTATGATATTAAAAATATTTTTATAAAGGTTTTTTTTGTATTGAGAGCACGATTTTATTATTATAACTTTATATAAAATCGTGCTCTCAATACAAAAAAAAACCTTTATAAAAATATTTTTAATATCATACAATACTTCAATTCACTCAAATTAAATTAATTTCTCAATAAAATTATATCAAATCATGGTTATCAACTCCTGCCTTGTTTTATATATAACATAACAATTTGTATAGCCTCCCACCAGTCTGATGATGTCGGTAACGACGAAACCCGGTCGCTGGTCAAATAAAAATAAAGTGGAAAAGCTAAAAATATTGGTTTTAATCTAATAATTTATTAAAATAATGTTTGAAATTACATAAATATGAAATCAAGACAAGGGAATTTGTTTAAATATATTCGTCCGCCTAATTTTCAGTATGAAGAAAACATCTCTACGTTGAGAATCAAATTCAGGTCTCCATTAGACCTCTTAACTCTTACAATCTACCTCTATAACATTGTATTATAAAGACTGGTAATTAATCTTACATTTTTATTCAACTTTCCTTTGCCAATTAAAATATACACATTCCTTCACGACTCCTAGTACCAATGTAGATATCAAAGCAACGTTTTAATTAAAAGATATATGTGTGATGCAGCTACTCTTTGAAACTTTATTTCTTACTACGGTCGACCTCCATGAGACAATATAGCGCTTGCAAGATATCAATCACACAATTCACCATTGAAGAGCGTGTATAACGAGGAAAGGTTAAATAGTGTCAAACGGCGCAGAAAGTCACGTTGGGAAATTGGTTTTTACTTTCTCGATAATTTGACTCGGCCATTTAAAGACTTATCCAACAGACCCATCAAGAACCACAAGACGATTTAACCTTGGGCAATTCAAGGCCATAAAGTTAATTTGATCTACGTATACAAATTCATAAATTGTAAGTGCATAATGATGGGTATTAAATGAATTTTTCATTTTCTATTTAAACCTCCTTGTACAAATATGGTATACGAGTATAAAGTTATCTCACCAGCTCTTTTCTTTATACAATAGATAATTTTTTGTTTATTATAACTGCAGACTGTTGGTAGAATTTTTCATTTTGAATTTTAGGGGGGGGGGGAATGAAAAGTTTATTGTTTGTTTCGAGATCCAATATAATTAATTATAATTATGGGTACTTGAGTATACTATTCCTTCTCAATTTCCTTCACCATATACCAATTATGAACTACACCTTGAGCTCCTTCATTTGTGTCATCTGTATCGCATCAAATATATTTTTAAAATAAAAGTTTGTTATAATTATATAAGACGAAAGAAAAATATCTCGTTTTAAAACAATTGCTGTTAAAAATGTATAAAAAATATGTCAATTATTTAGTTTATTTGAAAAGTACATAATGTATGAGGTACTTAATTTTTCAAAAATGTAAGGCTTCAAGTTGAAGTTTTGTTTTGATTTTATTGTTTTATTTAATTTTAAAATGATATGCTATGGTTGACCATAAATATATAATACAAGTGTGTCTGTTATTTGTTACACATATCGCTCACTCCTTTCAAGAACGTCATAAATCAAAAAACTTGATTTTTCAGGAGAACGTTTTTAAAGTTTAAAAATACAATGTAATAAAAATAAATATTAATCCACTTGTTGAACTTTTTACTGTGCAACAGATCTTTTTAGGTAAAACCTGAAAGTTTTTTCTCCATTTGAAAAATGTGTAGTAAATTTTAAAAAATAATTATACATAACCTTTTCTTCAAAATGTAAAAACAACACTTTCTGCCCTTTAGCGGGTAAATATTAAGTTAAAAATATGCCGCTTTTGCCGGGATATAGTACGTTTTCTGGGCATTTCGAAAACATGCACAACTGAAAATTGTCGATTTTTTATTTATGACGTTCTTGAAAGTAGTGAGCGATATTTGGTTAGACTTGTCTCAACTTCATTTAATACGCAAACGTCATAATTTACTTTCACTTTTCAGTTTTACCCCTTAGATAAAATGCTTTAAAACCATTTAAAATCCAAATTACGCTAAGGAAGGACAATAATATAAAAGAAATATAAATGTTTTTTAATTGAAATTTTAAACTACTTTGAGTCATTTTCCTAGGTACACGCCTTAAAATTGTTTACAATTATAAAAGGTAACTTTAAAATATCTTTTTGCTGAATTTGAAAATGACACACCCTAGTATTCTTATCATAGAAAATTGCACCCCGATAATGCAATAAGTGCACTTCATTAGCGGGAAAAGCGGACTGCATTAATACATTAGTCTGGTAAAACGGGCGCGAAAAACGACGTTTTTATTAACTCCTAATGGTTGTAAAACACACCACATTCAAATTAATGACCCAAGACTGCAAGATGGTATCATAAATTCTAAATATTCATATAATTCAATTACCCCCTATAACTAGCAATGCAATTCCATTCGTAATTTCCGACACGATAATGACGCCAGCACCGTGTACAGGTGATACAGTGTCACGCGTGATCGAACATTTTCCTTGGATTTATTCATCTTTGTTCGCTATTCTATGTTCAATTACCGAGTATTGCTTTTGATTCTCGTAATTAATGGTTTGTTTGTATTTGAGAATAGCCGTGATTAATGTGCGAGTCGTTACAGATTATTGGGTGCTTAATTGGGATTGGCTAATGCAATACAAGGCAATCATATAGTGCAAATAAAATATGCCTTTTTTTGCTTATGAGCATTTTGCACGCACGATTCGATGAACTACATAATATCATGAAATACGTACATTGCATATTACGGCGCCTGTCAAGCGTTGTTTAGTATTGAGCGTGTTGCTGTTACGTTCAAAACATGGCGCTGCCATTGCGGTAAAAAAAACAATCAATATATATATATATATATATATATATATATATATATATATATATATATATATATATATATATATATATATATATATATATATATATATATATATATATATATGTATATATATATATATATATATATATATATATATATATATAAATATATATATATATATATATATATACACGTTTATATAAATATTTACATTATGTACTGTACATATCAGGAAATGTATGAATGCGATAAAGGCGAATATTTTTTCCAAAGTCACAGATATGTGGTGTTCTATCCTTTCTCCCTACTCCTGCGTGATAGTTAATTACATAGTTATTGGAATCAGCATTCTTGTATGTCACTAATTTTACCGTTATTTTTATTTAAACGTACTGTTATCACATACTCTTTTTTCTTGTCGATTGAATGATGTAGTTCATCTTATATCAATTTATTATATTATGAACAAAATCGACACCGATTCATATTCGTATAATGTTTGTTTTGAATGTTTTGACGAAGTTTTCGTATATCGCTTAGATAAATCGACAGCAAGTTACTTCTGGAGCCTCAAAGTTGAAGGTTAAATCAAATTATATATGTTTAAATTAACTACAGTACAATGTACAATTATACGGTTGTTCAACTTCCTAATTTAGAACCCTTGCAACCTGAATCCATTACTTTAATGTTTATGAATATCACATTTTTTCAATATGATATTCACATATGATCTTTTTCAAGGATGTTCACCAGGTTGTAGGTATTGAGATTTAAGGAAGTACTCGTTCAATCATAATTCCTTTGTTTGGAATTAAAACACGCAACGTTTTTGTTTTTAGATTCGGCTTCATTGATTGACATCCCATATCTAATTTGTTTTAGTTTTTTTTGTTGTTGCGATGAATAAAGGGTGGTCTTATGCGAGTGTTTTATTTTTATATTTTAATCATCCACAAAGATAATGCTCAGAAATAATTGAACAAGCAAGACGGAACACCGTAATATTATGTTTTTATTTACATTAGTTTTACAATTTTTAACAAATCAGACATAGTTAAAACGTAACAGAAAAACATATTAAAAACAGTATACACATGGTTACGGTAAATCAAACACCTTTTTGAGATGTGCTTGATGGCATTGTGTGCACTAATTAATGCTTGGCATCAAAATTACATCTATACTAACAATTAAAAAAAAACAAAATCCTTAATATTTAATTTTTTCAAGACGATAAGATAAATTCAGCGGTAAATACAGGTCACCCTCTTATAACGTTGAAATAGGTACCGCCTTATCGGAGGGAACTTTATATGAGATTTATGTTTGAAATTGTATTTTTACATTTAAACAAGCGGAATAACTGAAATGAGTCATTATTAAATTAAAATACATTTTTAAAACATTAACCCCATATACAAATCCCACCGATAACGCGGTACCTATCTCAACGTTATAGGGGGGGGGGAGGTTACTGTACTCATTCGCAATATATACTATTTATTTCAGGGCACTTGTTCAGATTACTGTAGTGATATATACTATTTATTTCAGGGCACTTGTTCAGATTATTGTAGCAAAAAAAACATGAATTATAATAAAATTACAATACAAGTTGGCTAACGCATATAACAAAGATTCAATTAACTTGAAGATCATTTCATCTTGTTTATATCGATAACAGCTTTTTTACTTGAGATATCTTTATTTTCAAAAAGCATTAAGTCTTTACACTTCAATTTCTAGGTGAAATCTATGAGTTTCAAATGATTTTTGGAATACGTCCATTGATAGTAGTCTTTGTAGTTTTGTAGATTTTGGGTAAACCCAGAGGTAAACTGTATTATTTGATACCAAATAAAAGGTGTCATTTAGCTTCCGGCAAGTGCTATTATTATTAATAAAACCATTGTTATATGTAGGTACTGCGGATCACGTACTAGTACGATCGCAAAAAGCATCCACAGAGAATACTTTTCACGGAAGAGTGACTCTTGTCCTTGTTGGACCATTCGTCATTTTGTACTCTACATAGTACGTGTAAAATGAACAAATATCAACGTTTCAATACTTACAGACAGAAATGTAAATCTTTTTTGGATTGTTAAAGTATCCAAAATAAGGTTATTTCGACTGAAGAAACTCCTACCGTTAAAAAATGATAGAATAATTCATAAGATCATTTTATTGTATTCATCAACAAATGATATATATTTTCCCCCCTTTTTTGCACCCTGCTTATAAATACAAGGTAAAAAATCACGGATAAGGGATTCTTACACATTTACTGCAGTGCTTGCAAAGATACATTGTGTGGATTTTTTTTTTACATTAAGTCTTTTTATTTTTTTACCACGAAATGTCTAGCAATAACCATGCAATTAAAAGTGTATAAGTATTCCGAATAAGTATATTTAAACACTGAAATTTTCTAATCACGTAGATATCTAATATCGTCATAATAGTTTTATTTTTAAACTCTTGGTAATGATATTTTTATACCATATATCAATAAGTGCATACAATGACATCAAGTACGTCTTAAAATAATCTTTTATCTACCTTAACCATGTTCATACTACTATTACTATGTTTTACAATTAAAATTTTAACTTTTGGTTAATTTTTTAAATTCGGAAAAACTTCTTCTTCTTCTTCTTATAGGCCTTGCGGCCTGTTTTTAAGAGGGATTAGCCTCCTGCGACGTCGATTCCCAGCTATCGACCCATCTCTTTGGTAATCTTCCCGGAGTCGTCTACCATGGGGTTGGCCGTACAGTGCGATGTGGGGGAGTCTGGATGGTTCCATTCTCCTCACATGAAAAAACTGACATCAGTTATAAACTACATGACGTTATTTTGCTAAGCCTTGTTAGCTTAATCAATAAGTTATTATTTTTATATTAATAAAACACTTGTATAAGACCACTTTATTGTGAACACGACTAGATTCGACAAATACAGATGTTCTCAACAGGTGAAAATAGATTAAGTGTTTGTATTTTCACCTGTAGTTCTTGAAACTATTCGTGTTTACATTAACCACCTCGTACGTGGTCTTATACAAGTCTTGAATATTGACACAATATAATTCTAGTATTCAATTGGATCAACACTTTTCGGTGATAAAATTATTGTATTATAGTTGAAAGTAACAAATAATTGCCATTGTAAGTACACAATATAAAATTTTATTCAGTTACATTGTGAAGGTATTCATTATACAAAGTAATAATCTGTTTCAAAAGACCGTAACACGTTACATATCATTGCATTGTCATCAGAAATACTATTTGATGTAAAGTATGTCAATCACAGAATGTTTTTTATTCGTATTTTCTATTGCCTACGTGTAGAATTACCGTTATTGCATCATTTATGCGTTATGAAAATGTAATCGTAATCAGTACATCTACAATCCCGCGATTTCTCGATTAAAATGATTAAATCCCTGGATCCCGAGACTATTCCTGGACAGTCCACAGGATAGAATTGTTTAAAAAAACAAACGTAATGATAATAGGTATAGCATAGTTTAAATGAATGATTTAGTTTTTTTTGTTTATATCAATTATTTCAGTTTGATTAATAGCCAACTTTACTCGTTCTAAACAGTATTTTTAGAAAGATTATTTATATTTATGATGTTTGAAACTCATACAGCTGTTTGAAATTATAAGGCAGATAGTGCTTGGTAATAATTATTTTCGAAAAAAATACAACATTATATATTCATGAAACTGTAAATTGATGTAAACAAGGTAAGAATTTGAGTAGTGTGTTTGTCAATAATGGGTAGAATTAGTGAATGTTACACGTGTGTAAAGTGATCACGTAAACCAGCCTATGACGGTCGTCAGCCCCGTAAATGCCCAGACTTCCATATTATTCTTCATCTTTGATGAGATGTCAAAAAATAAAACAAGGTAATGTGGAGTAAATCAAGCAAGAATAATATGGTGGATGGTTAGAGTTCCAAGGATATTTATTTCAGGCGAAAGATGTTTCAGGCTTTTCTTGAATGTCATTTACTATACCCCTTTATTGTTTTATAGCCCTATGTTAGTTTTTTTTAATCTTTTTTTACTTTCTGAATTATGTTTCAGTCTTGTTAACCTTAATCCCATGTCCCAAAATGAGTAATGGATTTATGTATTAATTTTTCAATCCAACACAGATTTTTTAACGAGTAAGATGCTGAAACGAATTAAACTCCTTATGAAAGGTTATATGTGAAAAGTTAAAAGTAAACACTGATTTTTCGAGTCTACTGCGTTGTATTTTATTAAAAAAACACATAAAAAATAATATTATGGCAATTGTTACGCCTGGTTATGGTATTTTCAAACGAATGTGAAGATTAAATGGACTGACGGTCCTTATATGGCCATACAATTCTAGGTACTTAAGTAATAGTTTTAAAATGTGCAATAATAATTTAAAAAATTAAACGCCAAATCAATAAATAAATGAGTACTGGATATTACTCATCGGGAATATATTTGTGACTTATGTATGTAATATGTTTTTTTTAAAAATTAAATAAAATAATCAGAGAGGGTGCATTATTCACCATCGTTCCTAAATGATGATCGGATTAATTTTCAAATATTTTTTTTCTTGAAAAATTTTTAATTCTCTTGTAAAATTTTGCAAAATAGTTTTTTTTAAACACATCAAAAGCAGCTTTTAGTGAAAGGTTTTTACCCATAAATCATTTAAAATAATTTACATCGTAAATCAAATCTTACTAATTTAAACTCAATCCTGAGTAATTGCGTGTTGCACACATGTCATGTCGCATTGTGAGTACATGTTGGATTTCCGCGTGTTTGGTTCGTCTTTCTTGTCGGCTTGTGAGTCCATTACCTAACATCTCTAACGAATGCGTTCCGTAAGTGAATTAATATTATTAATGTGGGATATCATTTTGTCACCTTCTTCCTCTATTGCATCTTGATTGCATAGTTTCTTACGACCATCTACAGGTGTATCTGATATTACGAACTCATTAGTCGTTCCTCTCAGTGACATATTAATTGAACCTTTTCCAAAGTCTATTCACAATCGTGAGAATGTGAAATACGCAATAGTTAGCTATTGACTAACAAAAAGTGTTATTTTGTAAATCCGAATTCAGTGCATCGCTGCATTATTAGATGCAGTGCCGTATGAACCATCGTTTTGGATGTGGGACAGTGAATAATAAATACGCAAAAATCTTTGGTATTAAAGCGAGCTCACTTACAAGCGTTTTATAATTTTACGGACCATTGGCTTTTTTCGTCGGTATATTTTAAGTATTAGCTTTTCGACTGAATTAAGGTTGTTTCGTTATTGTATTGAATACTAGATATCTACTCGCGTCTACTGTAAGGTGTAATTTCACTGAATCGGCAGGCAGTGGTAATATCTATTTATTTTTATTTTAAAATCTTGCTTAGTTAAATCACTATTTCTAAAAATGTATTGTGTCTCGTGCTTTGATGCATTTAACATCATACGGTGTTTGATAATGACTGAATGAATGAATATTCACAATAGATTTTAAAGAAACATTTATATTAAAAAAATCAAATTTATTTAATTATTTTTTTAAGTGAAACGCGAAGCCCCCAGCGACTATCAACAAAATTGTTAGTGCTTACGTCACTGATGCTCACTTATGCCCATCATTGACTTTTTTTTGGTAATCACTTGTCAATTTGATATATTGTCACCGGTTGATTAAGAAACAACGTTGCAAGAGCTGGGTTATGTTTATTATATTTGATATTCATGTACAAGGTTTTTAATTTATCTGATTTTTATTTTTTTTTTATTTGAAATTTTATGCTAGCTAAAAAAATCCAAAAAATACTATTCATAAGCAGGCACGTCACAATAGATGCTATTAGTACGTAAAAAGATGTGTTTTTGCGAATTGAATGTATCAAATCGTGTCAGAATACAAATAAAAAATATAATTAAAATGTAACTTTGTTTTAAAATCACTATAAACAAAGTGATTTAAAAAAAAAAAATTTATGTATCAAATGGAAAATCAAAAAGTTATTGCTTCAAATATAAATTTTATAAATTAAAAAATTAGTAAGTTTTAAGTAACTTTGGTTTCACAATGTTAGGGTTGTAAATTTATTTTATCTAACGGCTTTTTTCTATTGGAATCTTATGTGTCATTAAATTGTTTGCGTTAATATAGAACTCATTTTCATTCATTACTTCTATTACTACCTACCTGTCAATCTATGCATTTTCTGTAACCTTGTTTTAATAATGTAACAAAGCGTATTATTAATTCGTTAGCACATACACTCTGTACTCTATATCCTCTCAAATAGTATGCATAACAAAATAACAAACATGCTTTATGTTTAAACATGCCCACCCGACCTACTATTGTTTTAATCATGACGAATTGACTACACAGCTGTTTAGTAAGACGTATCTTTCTATAAATTAATCATCGTTCATTATGTTGTCAGGTTAGTGTAGTCGTTTTTTCTTCTTCGAGAAGTTTCACTAATTTATATTGAGGTAATATTTTTTTTACCACTCTTTTTTTTTAAATCTCGTATGACGTATTCAGTGATTAACTTACGATGCTATAATTATGTATAGGTATACAAAATTTTGAGTGTGCCCAAATACTTGTTCACAAAATATGGATTATCTCCAATTACAGGAGTTATTTTCATATTATTTTTTGACATCTCATCAAAGATGAAGAAGAATATGGAAGTCTGGACTTCCAGACTTCCATATTCATGAAATTACTACATAATTATGTATGTTATGTAGTAATTTCTCAGCTTCATTTTTGATGTCAGGATCTGAAATTTTGACGATAATTTTTTTTATTAAGCTAGTAATCTTTTTTTCTTTCAAACACTTATCCGCACCTCAATGGTCCATAGGGCACTGCAGCATATAAACGCAGTGTTATCTTGATCGTTAACACATGAAAAAAAGGTGATCAGCCCTCCGCTTCAGGCACCAGTAGTGTATTTATTTTATTTACGATGGAAACGACGGCTGTTACAAAAAAATAATGCTCGCAATAAATATGAAATCAAAACTTACTAATATACCATCATGCCACTACCCCGAAGATGTAAGCAGAGAGAATAGAACCCTACACCAATCTGTTATTGCAAACAATCTTCGTCTCTTATACATTCATGCATCTCCTCGTGCATATCCGCCGATTATTCCGCCTTGAATCTATGTATTTGAAATACTTGATCATGCCAAGTTTTTCAAGTTACTTATAATGGATGAAATTGTTTTTCGTAGTCGACAAATCATTGTAGGCATCAACTATCACATACTTAAGCTTTCAAACGATTCTTTGATAATTCGTGAAGAAGAAAGTCTTGGAAAGTGAAGTGTATTATCATTTTTATGTTTTCTGCCTTTTCATCTTACAAACTCCTATTGTACCTGGCTGCCTCGCTAATGACAATGAGGATATGCATCATTTGTGTGATTACCGGGTTGCGGACGTTATTATTCACATTTTCTGCATAGTAAATGATCGGGTTATTATCAATAAAAACCATCTCGTACTCTTTAGACTTTCACTTTTCATCGATGGAGCGCTGCGTCCATCATAGCTTTTACGTCTTATCGTGGAAATTAATGTACTAGTTTTCTGACGACAATTACTTCGCGTTTATCCAATTACTGTGAAATCACCCGCAGCATAAATCTGACGATTTGTCCGTAACTTGTTGAATTGCGTTCCAGTTTTGCGAACTTTTTTCTTCTTCTCTTTATTAACAGCCGTAGCCAATTTGTACATACTATATTCCATACTCTATGATAAAAATAATTTGTTTTCTCTTTTTGACTATATTATTGGTTCGAAAAGTACCAATCTAAACAAAGAATAACATATCATGGGTATACTGCCATAAAACGTTGTCTTTATGCTCAATATTATTGATATTTAAAGCATTTACTTTGTGGTTAGTCATTTTTACGTATTTTTTTTTCAAAAATGTTAATAATATTAGTATTTAAACACTCACCGAGATTTTTATGTCTACCGGTTTCGAGACGTATCCGTCTCTTCGTCAGGACAATCACCACAGCATGCAAGACCTTGTCTTTAATCCCTGTTTGAATAACCTCTGTTATTTCAAGCTTTTATTTAGCCTGAATAAAATACCTGCTATTACACTTAAAGTTGAATTTACTTTTAAAACCATATATATATATATTTATATATATATATATATATATATATATATATATATATATATATATATATATATATATATATATATATATATATATATGATATTTTTAACTGCTTAGTGTATTTTGCCAGTTTATAGAACGTTAAAAACCTTATAATACTGCATCATTAAGTCAAAATTGCATATTTTCGAGTTAACGTTTTTTGCCAGTACACTCACGACATAAAACAAGGAATTGTGTATTAGCCTGAAAATTTGTAATTATTATTGCTTTATTGTAGGGAAGTGACATATTCCAGATATCTATAAATTAATTTTGTTAAATAAATTTCCATTTACACCTAATAAAATAAATTAAGGTGAAAGCGAACATCTTTATATATATTTTAAATTTGTTTTTACAAAGAGGCACGCAGAAATCGCAGTAAGTTCACCTATTTTGTTTCAGACTTCTTAGTCAGCAGTCCAATGCAGATGCCAATTTAGGTCAAGTTGTTTGATTGCATACAAATTAAAAATATATCAATGTTTAAATGAAGTTCCATAAGCATTCTGCCGAACAACTACGCACTTAAGTGCAATAATGGCTAGTTCTTTGTTTGTTTAAGGAATTACAGTAAAACCTCGATATAACGGACTGATTGGGGGGAGGGGGTGTCCGTTAAAGCCGAAAGTCCGTTACATATTTAAGAATAGGTTTACAATTTTTTGAGTGTGTCCAAATACTTGTTCACAAAATCTGGATTATCTCCAATTACAGGAGTTATTTTTATATTTTTTTGACATCTCGTCAAAGATGAAGAAGAATATGGAAAACTGGGCATTACGGGGCTGACGACCGTCATAGGCTGGTTTAAGTGATCACTTTACACACGTGTAACATTCACCAATTCTACCCATTATTGACATCCAAACTACTCAAATTCTTGGAAGTTCTATATATATGAACCAATTAAGAAACCTTGTTCTTGAATCACTAGAACTTCACTAGAGACATCTATTGGTGAGATGTAAAGAAGCTTTTTATTAAGCTTCTTAAGACACTTTTCTCGCATTTCTTAAGACACGTCTATTAAGACACTTAAGAATTTAAGCATGTATAATAATAACTTGAAGTTTTTGTTTGTGTTACATTTTACCCGATTTTTTCGTCCATTATATCCGAAGTCCGTTAAATAGAGGTCCATTATATCGAGGTTTTAGTGAAGTAATATTTTGTGCTTCTTCTAAATACCTACTACTACTTGCCTTTACTGTCGTTTATCTGTTACAAGATAAAGCCCTCAAGATTTCGCTCAGATGCGATAGTTGATTATCTTAAAATATTACCGGTGTTGTTGCTTGCTTCGCCTTAAATTATATTTTCTTGTTATTTCCAATATAAACGGATATATTGAACACAATATCGATACTAACCGGTTTATCGTGTATTTCTTTTCCTTGCTTCATTGTGTTAGCTTTCAGCGCAGATTGACTGACCTAGTTACCGTGAATGACATTTTTTGTGCAAAAATTATACGTGGTGTTGCTAACATTAGCAATTATCTATCATCGTAATATCCGCTACTGTGACTTTAATGAAATCATTTTCTACTATCCATTAATTAAACTCGAAATTATTCGGAATGATTTCATAATTTGATTGATCATAGATGCCAATAATCCAAACTGTGGAATGATGTGTAACTTAATAAAAAAATATCTTAAATGTTTTATTTTAAAGTTTATTAAATAATTATTTATTCAAATGTGACTCGATAAGTGTTCAGTCACCCCACAAATTTAAAACAACAGTAAAATTATTATTGTAGCATGGTTTTGGTTGTTGTAATCTATGGACTTAAATGTAAATTGATCAGTGTTTATTTGTGTAGTACATCGTTGTTTGTTACTATATTTTGTCGTATTTAATTCCTTAATGTAAATTAGTGGCTCGTCACATTAAGAAGTTCATAAAATTAAATCATAATCTATCGTAATAACTAATAAATTAAAACAATTACTGGATTCAACCCTTAAGAATTGTTATCAAGATATAGATATCTTAACATAGAAGTAAATATAACACAGGACTTTAAGTGATAACTTAATCCAGACAATAATATGTCATTAATCCTTCGGCGTAGGTTTATTGATAACATATTTTTTCTGATATAATTTTGTACTTTGCAGTTTTCTTGATATTTGAAATGTATTACAAAAATTTTCAGATATACGAGTTTTATTTTTATTTTTTATCAGTGTTTAACTTAGTAAAGACACTAATAATGAATAAAACTAAGGTGTGAAAACACAGAGCGTAATGTTTTGAGTGACTGATTTTATTATAAGCAGCATTGAATGTGATTTTTCTCTCTCTTTTATTGTTAGGAGATAATATTATCTCATTCCATTCACATTTACAAGACTACTTGCCTGTCATATTACTTTACAAACCGCATGACTATCTGCAAATTGTTTCCCTATTTTATATTATAACGTTTCAATCACGTTAATGTTTGTTTTGCTTAATTTTTATTTTCAAATAAACATCTTCATTTCTATCACAAAACCGTTATTAGAAAAATTCCATTGTTTACATGGATAGTCTCTCTGTTTGGGATGCACTTTAGTTTGTTTTTCTAGCAAACGTTTCTGGATTATTCCTTTGTTTGTTTTTGTCTTTATAAGCATATGGTAAAAACCAACAATTTATTTCCGTACTATTGGCGTACCGCTCTCCGCATTGCGCTTTTCGAATGCTTTGCAAATGACGTGATCATTTGAATGTTTTTGCAAAACTATGACCTATGCGACATAGCTCTGACGTTATCGTGAATCAAAAATTTACCATGTGCAGTCGCGAGTTTTTGTGACGTCGAAAAGCTGATGCTCTAAAAAATACGTATGAGGAGAATTATCAGACACGACCGCTTATGAGTTCACGACTTGCCTCGGGCACTCGATTATATTTACTCGACTATTAGAGGGATTCGTCATGCAAAGTAATTACGATTGTGTATTTCCTGGGTAGAGGATCATTTGCAAAAAATGCGTTTTGATAGTGAAAAAATGTACAGTGCCAGCTCGTTAATCCGAACGCTCCGTAATCCGAATGAAACTATAATCTGAACAATTACACGGCTCCAGTGACGTGCACAGATAATTAATCAGGATAGGCAGTCGAGGTGGGTAGTAAGGTTAGCTTGGTACTACTTACTAGAATAGGCAGTAGCGGTAAGTAGTAGGGGTAGGTAGTATGGTTGCGTTTTTATATGTCACGCGGGTAAGTTAAGATATGCACTGTTTCTCTGCCTATATGTAATGCACGCCCCTACACGGTTGTGGTGACGGCGAGCAAAAATTCCACCTTCTAAAACGTAAAATCTTTCAACATGGCCATCAACTGGGCTGAAGAAGTCGTCCAGAACACCTAGAAATTGCTGGTTTTGAGACGAGTGCGTCATTTAGCCCTTATACCAGTTAGGTTCGTTGGTTCATAAGAAAATATCTGACTTTTTCAAGCTAAAGTAAAAATTTTAATGTTTCAAAATTATTCATTCAGTACCTAAATAAAAATGCAAAGTAAAGAGCATTTTCATAAACCGAAATTTTCCTTTTTTAATTTTTCTCAAAACATTTCGTAATCCGAACAATTCCCTAATCCGAACGACCTATTGCATGATTTACGAGTACATTCGGATCAGTGCGAGCTGGCACTTAATTTTGTTCATACCATAATATACAGAATTGACGGGACAAAGTTGGAAAGCGTGAAAAATAAGTAGGGTATTTGAAGTTCGGTTTCTTGCGTACTGGTGTTGCTAGGATGTGGTCAGGTAGGTTACCTTAGCAGTTACGCTTCGCAGCAGTAGTTATAATATTATTGTAATTGGATTAGTGTAATATGCTTATGTATATTTTTATTATCTTATATTTTTGCGTCGCATTTTACAACAAGTGTTGCCTGAAACCTCGCGTGTTTCCTTTACCCTGTGCTAGTCTGCACAATTCTCGGAAATTAGGTTCATGCTTCCTCTGGCGCGATAATGATCTGCTCGCATCCTTGGAGCACTGATCTCGTGATCTTCGTAACAAAGTTAAACATGTCGGCCCTAGTAACTCTACACAGCGTTCTGAAACAATATCTTAAGTACAATATTTATAAATACAACGTTAAAATCTACAGAGAATTTAAGTGATTTATAATGGATGTATTCCTCGTATACGAATTTCCTCGAATTGATATTCCTTTTGTCGAAGTTCTCAAGATTTCAATCTGTTGAGAGAAATTGAGGAATATTGTGAAGATAACCCATGATGGTCACGATCCTCAGTCATGCCTAAGTACATTGAAGAACGGTTGAGTTGTTCTAATAAATAATTATCTCATCTCTTACGTACCTAACTGTGCATAGGGCACAGCCACTAATTGACGCCGTGTTACATTGATCGATAGTTTTGCAAAGCAAATCGATCACTCATATGCTGTAGATTTTTAGATACATAATGTTGGAAAGTGATAGATGGAGCTCAGTCAAAAATATCAACTAACGTCAGTATTAATTATGATTGTTATTTACGTTGAATGCCTTTTTCTTTTTCGTATAATCTTTATGATAGGTGCCTTCTCTGAACTGACGCCTAAAGCATTATACTGAATAGCGCCTTAATTACTACATTAAACGTTTCATGATAATTAGGTATTTTATCATAGAGATATTTTTTCATCTTGTAACTACATTTACATAAATTGTCTCATCTTACTTTCGATTTGTCATCGACATAACACTGGATAAATTAAATTTAACGCCCTTTGTACTATTGGGCTGGTAGAAGTGAAAAGGGAGAAGAATAATAAGGAATTGTGAAATATCAAAGAAAATAGACGTAAAAGTGGACTAATCATTTCTAAGAATCGTTGTTTCAAATATTTTTCCAACAACCAAGAATCATAGGGTTATTATCTTATTTTAGAATTTTTTTTTTCTTTTTCTCATTTCAAGTCAACCATTAGCTGAAGCGAGTCTCAGTAGTCTGGGTATATATTTTTAACCGGAGAAGTTCTGTTTAAGGCGGTGAAAAAAATCTCTCTTTACAACACATACAATTTGACCCAAACTAGCTGCAAGTTAATTAGTTTGTTAATCGCTTCTTTAACTACTGCTTAAGATCACACAGTTCAGATCACGGATGCTATTTGTACTGAGGGACATCTGGTTTGCGTTCATAAGTTTACCCTTCTATGTTTTCTTGAAAACCATTTCATTACTCTCGAACATGCTGTTAATACTAAAATGCAGCTCCCGAGCTGCATATTCCTTAATGGAAGCAGTACATGTTTATAGAGTTTCTATGAATGCATTATACAGCTAATATTATTACAACAAATAATATAAAAACGTAAATAAATACAGTGATGCCTCGCATAGCGTACTTAATTCGTTCAGGAGCATGTAAGTTCGTTATGTGAAATACGTTTTTCCATAAAAATACATGTTTAAAGAAAATCGCTCTGTGGCATAAAATATAGTACTGTAACATAAAGAACTCACTTTTTGTTTTACTATTATTTTAGTCAGACCCAGGTTTAAGAGAGTCTATCGAGGGCTTGCAGGGTCAAATCATCTTGTTCCATCTTTTACGTCTTGGCTTCTGGCTTCTTGGAAAACCTTTCCAAGGTTTCCTCTTATTTAACACCTGCCGGAAATAACGGACAAGGGTGTCATTGTAGATCGTTGATTCTGTTCTCCTCAGCTGAGTTTGGATAGTGAGTGTTGGTAAACTCCTGAACCTCTTCCATTTGATCAGGATGCCGGCAGTTGAGATTGGTTGACCTAATTGCTCCTTCTCGTTGTCTGAGCTTCTCTTTGAGCTTGACCATGTTGCTGGATTAGAAGACCTTGGAGCTCTTCAGTTGTCAGCTCAAGCTGCGTGCGACCTTGGAGCGTTCGAGCGGCAAGACATACGATACAGTCCGTTGTGTGAAGCAAGGGTCGTGTGAGTCGCGTAATGGAATAACGAAAAGTTCGTTGTGCGTGGCGTTCGTTATGCGAAGCATCACTGTAATAGTAAAACATATATAAGTATATACAGGTTGAAAAATAGTAGATTGTAATACAATATACACGATTTATTCCGATTTTCCAACTTCGGCTACGATTGTATAAAAATTATTACTTACAATTTATTGATTTAAGTAAAGATACGTTTTATTTTAATGATTAAGTACAATGATTTACAACTTTGCATCCATTGTTTATTACTCAGTAGATATAAAGCTTAGATTTCTAATACTGCATTACAAAAATAAGTGAAATGTATGTAAATCTTCCGTGATATGCAAATTTCCAGTTACTCGTGTTTTTGCGGTGAGATAACTCGGTGCTGCTGAAAGTTTCCCAATTATTGCTATGTGCGGCATCCCGTAGAAAGTGTATTGATAATAATCGCCAGTGAAATAATGCGATGTACACATATTGCATTTATTCGATGTTTTCACTTCATGCACGACCGCCGCCCAAAGGGCAGATGTCTCACATTTGATTCACGATTTTTCATCATGTGGTAGGTCAAACGAATAGTGTATTGACATACCGCCTTATGTTGATGACATTAAGGGGCATCGCGTCGTTGTATTTTGAAAAATATTTTACATCATTCGTTAGTAAGGAGTTCATCGTCAAAAACTCTTCCTAACTCTTGTTTAAGACCACGTTTCAGTTTATTAATCCTGTTTCAAGAACTACATTTGTTCTCATCAGCAGGTTTGTATTTTCATCCGTAGATCTCGAAACTAGTCGTGTTTACACGAAGGAACTTAAAAATGGTCTTAAATCAGTGTTTAATTTTTATATGTTCTAAAAAAGATTAAATTTACAATCATGTATTTTTGTTGTTACCGGTATGTACGAACAATTTAACAGCTTCGAATTTTTCATTAAAAATCGTAAGTAAGCCGTACTTTCCATTATTTGATTTCATCAATTAATCAAAAATCCTCGTATTATATTCTGCAGAATCAATGCTGATAAATAATCAATAATCAATCTGCAATTGTAGAATTTTGAAAATGGTGCAGAATGCATCAAAACAATTATGTTACCTACTATGTAAGATATAGTGTTATTTACATACCAAGTAAAACGTAAATCAAAAACTTAAAAATAATACAATATGGCAGTACGATATAAGATCGTCCAAAGCGCCATAAAAAGCAAAATATTTATCGTTATTATACTTTTATAAAAATAATACTCCGTCTGTTGAACACTTTCAGCTTCAATCAATCCTTCTGCTTTCATATTTGGTACTTAACATCACGCCAAGCCGTCGCATTGTGATTTTCATAAGTAACTCGTTTGCGATATTGACGTTATGTGCCCGTACAATAGTGATCTGCTAAAAAGCGTTGGGGGGTTTCAACTGTCAGCCTTCAAATATGTAAACGTTGATATGATTTACACGTCAATGTCGCATATGTCGGTTAATGATCACGTTAAACAGAGCTGACAAGACGTCAACTTTTCTGACGAGGTAATAGTAGAAAGTTCTACATATCAGTTAAATAAAGGACATTTCTTTTGGTATTGAAAAATACAGACATTCATTATTTTTCTTAAAAAGCAAAGTTTGTACCATATGAAGCAAATTTCTCTTTAGAGTTTTAATCGAATTAAATTATATACAACATTTTGAGTGTGTCCAAATACTTGTTCACAAAATCTGGATTATTTAATTATTTTCATCTCACCAATAGATGTCTCTAGTGAAGTTGTGTTGTAGTAATTCAAGAATAATGTTTCAAAATTGGTTCATAAATCTAAGAATTTGAGTGGTGTGGTTGTCAGTAGTGGGTGGAATTGGTGAATGTTACACGTGTATAAAGTGATCAATTGAACCAGCCTATGACGGTCGTCAGCCCCGTAAATACCCAGACTTCCATATTCTTCTTCATCTTTGATGAGATGTCAAAAAATGAATTAAATTATCTTTAACCAAAACATTAATATTTATTCAACAATGGTTGTGACGGACAAAGTTGATTTTTTTTTAATAATTTTTTTATATTAACTTCTGGTTTCTCTGAAACGTTATTGTCTTTTTTTGAGGTTTTCTTTTTTTTAGTAGGTTAAACAAAGACTAGAGTAACAGTACAAGCTTATTAATAGTATCACAATAGAATTTTATCAATAAATATATGATAATATTAGTAGCGCAACTAATTTTAATGAATCATTATGATGATATAATACAGTTCATCAAACAAATTACAATATTTATAGAAGTTGAAGATTACTCGTCATTATTTTAATAATAAATTCTATTCTTTTATATAAATAGCTGATAATATTTAAACCATTGAATACCGTTTGAAATAATTTATTTTGATACATCACTGTATGTTCATGAGTTGGGAATGTTGGGATTTCGATCTTATACGTACGCTATTTTACATGTGCGAGTTTCTTCTTCTTCTTTTATTATGCATCAAAAGGATTGAGTACTGACGATGAGATTTGTAAAACTTTTTTTATTTATTTATTGACTTGGCGTTTAATTTGTAGAACTCCATTTTAATTTATGTATTAATTTTAAATCAAACACAGATTTTTTGAGTCTACCAAGTTGTATTTTATTAACAAAAAACACATAAAAAATTATATTGTGACAATTGTTTCGCCTTGTTAGGGCATTATCAAACGAATGTGAAGATCAAATGGACCGAAAAAAAAAAACTTTTTTTAGTTAAAAACCGCTGGCGATAAGCAAAATCTATATAAACCGGTGCAAACAAAAGAATCCCGATTAGACTTTGGACGGCATAGTGTTAAATTCATATGATTATACGAAGGTATAGATATTTATATATTGTTATTCCGTATAAAATGATCGCTTTCTAGATTAAAGTACTCTACTTATCATGTTACAATTTGTTTTGAAAACTAAGTATCTTTATTTTGATTGATAAGGGATGTGGCTACCTTTAGCAGTCGGCGTTTATCGATATCGGTTAATTCGTGTGGTATAACCATATCTACCCATCTGTCAATACCCGTGTGACGACTTATGGTAACAGGGTCTACATGAAACATCAACCAGGCTGTCATATCGTTATCAATGATTCACACTCAACTTAAATTTCTCGGGTACCTACTGGTACCTTCGTCCCTTTTCAAAAGTGAAAAAGGAAGATCACTTAAATAGCCCTTTTACAAAGCATTTCTACGAATGTGAAATGAATAGATATATTTACCTTTCAATAAATAGGACAGGTAATAACGTACAAGATAATTATCCACTCCGTCAATTACAAAAGAAATTAGCACCGCGATCGAATATGTCTTTTCACAATAACTGCACTTTTATGACTGGCCGAAAATCAGAAAATCGAGGTGCTTAACTAATATTATAGCCCTATAATTTTTTTCCAGTGTTACGCATAAAAATAGTTGTGCGTTATTTTTACATTGATACATTTTAAGATAACAATTAATATATACCTACCTATTTGTTGTTGCTTGAATACGACTTTCTAGCAAACAAAAATATATAATTAAAATATCATGATGTGAAATTTATAACCCATAATCAGAATCATTATTGGTGATAGTTGGAGGGTGTGGTCTGAATTCAATGACCACGATGATTGCTTCTCACGTGATGGAACATCGTTTGGTTAAGGATTGAGGTTAACAGAAAATTATTGATTTTGATACCCATTTCTTAAATGATTTTCTTTCCATGTGAACGGTACAATCACACTGATATTTAATGGTATGACCTTTAATAACCCGATATATGTATTTAATTTATTGTTAGCTGCTTTAAGATTTAATTATTCGTGCGAAGTGCTATTTCCCCTAAGGTAAGGTTTATATTTTCGTTTAATTAAAGTTGTTGTTTTCACTGACATTTCTTGGTGGAACTTCATTATATTTAAGAATATTACAAGAACGTAATAGCTTTTTCCTCTTTTATTTTGTTTGACAAGCGAGGTTAGATAAGATTTTACATTAGATCCGTAACAAGGGAGAGTTTAAGAACAAAGAAGGAATCGGGTGTTCTGAAATCTGAAATTTGAAATTCCCAGCAGTTACTTTTTATTGACAGGACATTAAGGCATCTTTATTTTAAACAATTATGAATTTATAATTATGTTAGAATTCGCAATATGTAAAAAAAACTCACACTGTGACAATATTATTTCATAATTAATATATATATATATCATACTTCTAATTTATTCGCTGTATTCATAGTTTAGTACGTAAACATTGAACTAAATGCTATAAAAACAGTACTTCAATAATAGGTGTTTTGATTGATTAAAAATTAGATTGAAAGACTATAGAAATTGTTACATTATAACTTAGCAGTGCACTTACTACAAAATATACTAAGGATTCAATATAATATAATTTTTTTAAAATATCTGCTAAAATTATCTTTGAAAGAGGGGATTGTGGTGATAAAATTTAAAAAATAAATTTCTTTACAATTTATACCTTCGTCTCCTCATAATAGTGCGAAAAGCACTGCGATGTAAAAGTGGATGATGAATGTATGAGCGATATTTTTTATAAATGAAATGTGATCAGACTTGCGCTTTTGTCGTAGGTTTAAAGCAGCATATTAAAAATAGTACGGTGAATAATTAAATATTTTTTTTTATAATTACCTGGCCTGGAATGAAATGCTAAACCTCTTGGAATATACTTATAGTGAGACATGCCAACCCCCATGCCATGGGAACGAACACATGGAATCGGATGTAACGATAAAATCATATTAATTGGCAATTTTATTTATCAATTTTTAATATAGATTTTTAGTTCAAAACTTTTCTTTTTTTATTATACGAAGAAAGTATTTGCGTAAACAAGTACTTAAATGTTAACAAAATGATCGTTTATATGAAATTGTAACCTAACCTTATGAATATTTTATTTAATATTTCAGGCATGCGATGTGTTTAATAAGAAAAAAATTCAAGAAATTTTTATTCAGTATTATGTTTTCATTACCATTAATTTACAAACCCAATTTCATAGCTTCGTTATTTTGAATGCGTTCAACTTCCAAGACGACATTATTTATTGTAAAATGATTGTTAATTGCCATTTTTATGAATATTCAATAAAATCTCGCTTTGCTTCTTACATTTGAAATGTATCGTTAATTTGTTACTGATACTCGTAATTACATCCGCCTTTCCCAACCCATTGTACAATTCGCCAACGGATGATCGTGGTTACGTCTTGAGATTTAAAGATATCATTTTCCGAATAATTGCATCACCGAGTTTATTTATACGAATTAGTCATGTACGTATTGCGTTTTACTTTCATTATCTAAATGTTGCTTTAGTCGTAAAAAGAAACACCCTTAGCGAAGAAGCGAGTAATTTGCGTCGATCATGATAAATTTATTATAACGTAATAGAATAATATAAAAGATATGATGTTTATATATAAAAAAGTTAGTGGATATGGATAAAAAAATATTTAATTCTTTGTTTTTTTTATTTCTTATTATTTTTCTTTTATACACTAAACAAAACATTTATTTTTAAATTCTTTCAGACTCTTTTCATTCTTCATACATTCAGGCGTCTCATCATACATTTTCAAACCCTTATACATTAAACAATTTTGTGACTCGGTTTTTTTTCAACAATGGCAATCTTATTCTATCCTTATTTCTAGTAATATGTTCATGAAAATTTTTGTTTAACACTATTTTATCCTTAACATATTTGGGTTATTTATTGTTTAAAATTATATATGTATAATGATCAGCATTTTTAATTTTATAATATTTTGGAATTAACAAATATACATTTTAAATGTTAAATTGAACCAAAAGTATCTCAACTAAGACAAATCATGTGTTTCTTTCATACGATGGGAATAGGGAAGTCTTAGCATTCCAAGGCTTATGTCCTACCACTTGCTTAAATTATCACTTTATAGATTTGTCTCACGTTCACCGTTCTGCCCATTACTGAACATTCCATTTAGACACTGGATTTTTCACCCTGCGAATGATGTATCAAGGTTTGTATCATACAAAGTCATATGTAAGTCATCACATTCACAGTGAAGCGACCTTGAGGTATTATTTTATAAAAATGGCGCTATATAAGTTATCCAAATTTATTATTTATTATTATCTGAACTGAGACAAAGCATCATTATTTTTATACGAAGGAAAGCTGGAAGCCATAGCGTTCCAGGGCTAAAAATCTCGCACTGGCTGACTTAAGTGATGAAACTGTTGATATATTTTTTCATTGTTTTTTAAATCAAGAAAACAACACGTTTTATAAATGAGGTTATTTTAAACCATCTATTTCTCTTATCTTTAAATTATTCGTCGATTCATACGTCATTCTATACAAGCAGTATGTATTCTAATTATTATGCCTCACATATTTGATTTTATGATTGAGTCCGGTTGTTTGTAGCATATCGCGCCAATGGCATTCCACAAGTGCCTCGAGGCAATCGTTTAATTATGCATTATTTCACGCCATTCAATTTACAGTAATCTCCCTTTATACTGGGTCCGATTAACGATCGCGTAATTAATGGGATTTTTTCAATACCAAAACATTTCTTCTTCTTCTGTGCATGTCATGTCAGGTCCCCCTTACGTTGACTGTCACTTGAAAGTAATTGTCCTTGTCTTGAGCAGCTCCAGACAGCGCCTCGACGGTCCTGATCCCCGTCCAATCTCGTATATTCCGGAGCCAGGAGATCTGTCTTCTGCCCACACCTTGTCGACCCTATATTTTGCCTCTTATAATTAGGTGAAATATCTCGTACTTCTCTTTTAACAAAACTCTCGTACCAAAACATTTACCTATTGGGGTTCGTTTTGGAATGTAGAGAACGTAATACCCTTTGTATGTTTCAGCCAGTTATCAATATTCGATTTCATCAGACAAACTTTTGTGACTTGGTTACTATATTTGATCCAGATTTTAGACACTATTTAAATTCTCATATAAATATGAGATTCATTACTTAAATTACGACCCTTTGTATGTTTCAGCCAGCTATCAGTATTCGATTTCATCAGGCAAACTTTTGAGACTTGGTTACTATATTTGATCCAGATTTTAGACAATATTTTAATGCTTACATAAATATGAGATTCATTACTTAAATCACGACTTAAAACGTAAGTTTAAGTTCAGTTTCGTTGTATGTTTTTTTTATATATATTTAGAATATTAAACACGATATTTTTACCGGTATTACAAAGGAATATTTTTATCCGGAAAATGCTTTTTGCGCTAATTTTCTTTCTCGGTATCGATTGATTTTTATCAGAAATCACGTCTTGTTAGCTATCATTACTAAACTATTGTACATCTCATCTCATGTTTGTGATTTCATTGTTTGTTTCCATTTGCTTATTATCAATGACACCTCCTCGGCACTGTTCCCGAACGTTGACAATATTTCTGCCACTCGCGTTAGCGAGATTGTCGGAAAACCGGAAATACGCCATCACAATAGACAGCTTCCGATCCGAATGAATAAACACCATTCTGCGTGCTTTCCCGCATATTATTGCCTTCGCATTACAATAACGTTCACGTACCTTCAGTCAGTACTATTGTCCATTGGCCTGTAGCCGTAGTAGAACGTTGCAGTTAAATGATTAAAAGGCTCTCAATTTTTTTAATTCAATGAATACAGGTTTCTCATCTGAGAAAGTTGTACAGTAAAACCTCGATATAATGGACCTCTATTTAGCAAACTTCGGATATTACGAAAAAAATTCAGACAAATGGAAAAAAAAATATTAGTGCTTTAATTCAAATTTACAGGCCTTATGACCGGTTAAGTGATCACTTTACTCACGTACAACATTCACCCATTCTAACCATGATTGACAACCACACTACTTAAATTTTCGGAACTCCTAAATATATTGATCAATCTCTGTACATAGTTCTGTTTTTTTTTCCATCGATTTGGTGTTTATATCGTAGAATTTCAATTTAATGAACTTGATACGAAATGAAACACTATATTATTTATTGATTTGGCATTTACTTTGTGAAACAACATGATAATATAAATATAAAAATAACACTCACAAGTGTTTTGCTTATCATACAAATCTTATTCTTGAGACAAAAACATGTATTTGCCCTTATTCGTCTTTTTTATTCCAACTCTGTTATAACTTCCAAGCTGTCTTCATCGTATTGCATTAACACACTTTCCTATTTATGGATTATGTTTCGTCGATGATAATTGTTTTTCATGGTCACTAATTTTTAACGGGGCATTTTATTTTCCAGTTATAAAATGTTTGTTGGGTATACTCATTCAAGACTCCATTAATATTCAGAATTTTTATTTTTATTTTTAACGACCAGACTGTATACAGTTAGCTCTGCTAGATGTCTTGTGTCCAGTTTATGTGAACACAATGGTATCAAGTTACTGCATGTTGAGATCGGATAGTGAATCATACGGAAGAGGATACGGTTATGGGTGACTGGACCATGTCTGGTTACACACTTTGAAATATATACATGTAAACTATTCATCATTAAGAACACCATCAATTAGTTACTTATTCAAAGTATGGAATGAAAATATTTGTGTGAAGTTTGTCATTTTCAATGCTTTCTTCTTGCCATATTGACTTTTTCTTTCTTTTTTACCTTTACAATAATATCGCTCACTCCTTTCAACAACGTCATATATCAAAAATCGTCAATTCTCAGTTTTAGGAATATCCAGGAAATGTACTATATCCCAGCAAAAGCTGCATATTTTAACTTAATATTTACCCGCTACAGGGCAGAAAGTGTTATTTTTGCATTTTAAAGAAAATGTATTGTTTATTTTTTTTATATCCTCATTATTTTTCAAATGGAGAAAAAACCTTCAGGTTTTACCTAAAAAGATCTGTTGCACAGTAAAAAGTTCAATAAGCGGCTTGATATTTATTGTTGGGTAATATATCAAAAATAAACGAGGTTTTTGTTGGATTGAATATCTAAATACGTGACGCGTTTCGTCTTCTTAGGACATTATCAAACACTGTCAAACACAGCAGTGTTTGATAATATCCTAAGAAGACGAAACGCACCACGTATTAAGATATACATAAATAAATGCAGAATTCAATCCACCAAAAACCTTGTTTTATATTGGATATATTACCCAACAATTCAATGTGGAATTCTACCAACTGTCTGCAGTTACAATAAATTGATATTTATTTTTAACACATTTTATTATATTCTTAAACATTAAAAACGATCTCCTGAAAAATCAAGTTTTTGATATATGACGTTATTGAAAGGAGTGAGTGATATATGAGAATTAGTATGATCAAGTATGTCAAATACTTCAGGTCAGGTCTGGAGTTGAAGTAATCGGCGGATATGTTTGAGGAGATGCATTCACGTGGAAGAGGCTAATAATGTTTGCAAAGACAGAGTAGTGTGGTGGGCAAACGGCGTGTTAGTTAGTTGGTTGATAGATGTACCCTGTGGAGTGTATAGTAAGTATTATGATCATAATACTCGCAGACTACCAGTTGGCACTGCCGCCTATCACTTGTACACCTGTACCTTCATCTGCCCTGCCGGTTATGCATTCCTACTACTTACCGTAATATGCAGATTCCGTAGCCGTTATCCAACCAAGGTCAAGCGGTAATGTGAGTGTCACATTTACATTACAAAGTACAATTTTGTACCGGCTTGCCATATGCATACTCTCGAAGTGTATTCGACTATCAATCAATGATCCAACCATTTCAGACCTGGAACTCACGACTGTGTACATTAACTTTGGAAGTCTTGCACCTGTTTGCTTGCAAATTTTGTACCTGCTTGACATAGGCATACTCTCTAAGTGTATTCGACTATCAATCATTGATCCAACCACTACAGGCTTGGAACTTATTGTAATGCGTACATTTACTTGGGATTTGAGTCTTGTACTTGCTTGCAAATTTTGTACTTGCTTGACATAGGCATACTCTCTAAGTGTATTTGACTATCAATCATTGATCGAACCACTTCAGACCTGGAACTTTTTATAATGCGTACATTTACTTTGGATTTGAGCCTTGCACTTGCTTGCTTGCCAATTTTGTACTTGCTTGCCATATGCATACTCTCGAAGTGTATGCGACTATCAATCAATGATCCAACCACTTCAGACCCGGAACTCATTACAATGTACATTGACATTGGATCAAGTCCTAATACTTACAGTCGTGATATAAATAAGTATTTTGTTATATTATTCAGATGAACATATAAATTTTCGTATAAAAGTTTTTTTTGCCATTTACAATGTAGAATATTTAGTCAAATAATATATAACACTTGGCAGCTTAGAATTGCAGTTGAGATCGCTAGCCGAAATTTTGCCTCATTGATTTTTATAAAATAAAATCACACTACTGTATTACAAATGCAATTTGCTGCAAAAATGGTATAATTTATACCCGGCATTTTATTATTTTGTCTGCATAAAAAGTTGAATTCTTTAGTATTCTCTATAACAAAAAATAGTTAATAAATTTACTTCTATTCCTAAAGTGCTCCGACACCATATGCATCTCTGTTTTATACAAGGGAGTTTTCAGATATAAAAGGATTGAGGAAAAAGTCTTCTCTGTTCCCTCTTTTCACTTGTCCCTAACAAATATTAACTCAAAAAAATTAAAAAACGTTTCATCCCAATTTATGATTTTTAATCAATTAATTTTAACGAATTACGTAGTAAAATTCGAAGAGCATTATTTACCATCTATAAATATACTTCTTATATTATATCGACCCAAATAGATATCGCATACGGAAATTATGAATTTTACATTTCTTTTACATAGTTTTTATACTACAATTTCCTATGTGATTCTAAATCATACAATTTTTTAGTGATTGATTTTAGCACTACTTCCTCTTGAATGGATCACATATGGTAGCAAAAATATATGAGAGTGTCATAATATTGAACACTGATATATATATATTAATATCCTTATCGTTCATCAATTCCTTTATATAATATTTCCGCCTTAACTGCAGCGTATATAGTTGTGCAATATATATTTTGTAATGCATATCTGCTTGTGTATGACTCAGATACTCATTCAACGTAGTGCAGGCTGTACGTATTCTTATTGCAAAACGCATAGAAACATGTAAATATAGTAGTTAATCATAAAATTATTTATTACACTTCGCAAGAGTAATTATTCAATTAATTTAACGGTTTTACTATAATAGTTTTACTGTTTGTTTTCCGAAATACAGCGTCGCAATAATTTATTTTGTGAAATTTCATCATCGCTTATCAAATAATTTTAATAATTAAGCTTAATTTTTCGTATTTTATAAAATTTTAAATATCCTTAATTAATTTGTTACTGATTCGCATTATATATTTACAATTAAATTATAAAATCGGTATAAGACGGGAATGGGTATTATTTATTCGTGAAAGACTGCCAATGTTATTATCGTTTCATGTATTAAAATAATCAACCAGTCCAATATTGAACTAGGCACTTCACAAATTCTGCGTTGAAAAGTATTATTTTTATTAAAATTTTTTTGAGTTTTTCTCAATAAACAAAAAAAAACAACGTGAGATAACGGCCCACATTCCTGTAATTATGTGCTCTTAATGATTTCTTTATTATTAAAACCATACCCAATATTTTTCCATATCATAAAAATTATTTATAATAACTTATATGATAAACTGGCAGTGCACAACGGAGTCCTGGTTCCAACTCTAATGTATGGAAGTGAAACATGGAGTTGGCAAAAGAAGGATGAAAGTAGACTGAATGCAATCGAAATGCGATCTCTCAGAAGAATGTGCGACAAAACGATGTATAATAGATATGCGAATAGTGAAATAAGCAAGGAATGCAAAGCTGAGATAAGCATTATCGATAAAATTAAGAAAGGTGTATTGAAATGGTTTGGACATGTAGAAGGAAAGAACGGTAAAACAAATTTATGAGGCGAATGTAAGTGGAAAAAAGAGCAGAGGAAGACCGAGAATAAACATGCCACGATCAGGTATGCCAAATACTTGAAAGTGGTCAGGTAAGGAGTCGTAACAATCGGCGGGTATGTATGAGGAGATGCATGAACGTGGAAGAGGCGAAGAATGTTTGCAAAGACAGAGTGGTGTGGCGTTCTATTCTCTTTGCCTACCCCTGCGGGGAAGCGGCGTGATGGTTAGTTAGTTAGTTTTTTACTTATATGATAATGAAAAAAATATATACTAAAAATAACTATAAAAAATGTTATAGTTATTTTTATCAATACCCCTTTAGAACGCTTTTATTAATTCATTCGGCAGTTACTTTGTAATAATATCTATCCATTTTTCATTTTAATTTTACTTCGTAATTATGTTCTTCTATGTATTTCTTAAATGAATATCTTAGCTGAATGCGTCGGAACACGTGTCACAATAGTGGTATTTACCAAGTAAAATTGAATAAAAAGTACAAAACTTTGACAAACAAAAAACTATTATTGAAACGGAAAAAGAATCCTGGTAAAGCAGTAAATTTTAACGGGAAATGTATTTCAACGCGCTAGATTATTAATTTTTATAGGAATTTAATTTTAACTTGAAACAGCTTCCGCTCAGCTAAAATATCCCAACCAGTAACCGGTGGTTAAGTCGGTTAACAATTTAACCTTAGCATGTAATCTGCAGTAGATACGTAATAACACTAATGGAAAACTAGTAGTCAAGCGCATGTGGGCTATATCTGGATACATTCAGTTACTTCAGTTTAAGTGGAAGAGCGTCCATCAGTTGGTGGAACTGACATGTTCGATTAAGTAGAGAAATCAGACGATCAAAACTCACGTTTAATTTTGCTTAATTAATCGACTCGGTCAGAGGTCAGCTCTGCGCTTTCCGGACCCCAGGCTAAGCAATGTACGTGGTTGTTAACCCTTTCATGTTTGTTATTTTAATTTGCATTAACACAGTAAATTATCAGTTTGAATTTAAAAGTGTGAAACAAAGTAATGAAATAAAAGAAAGCATTAAAAAAGATACGTTCTTATGTATTATTTTTATTTCATGAAAAATAAAATATTAATTTAATGTATTTTTCGTTATTAAACAAAATTGCTGTTTAAATAACCAAACATTTAATAAGGTTTCTGACGAATCTAGATTCTAGATATCACATATCGCTCACTCCTTTCAAGAACGTCATAAAAAAAAATCGTAAATTTTCAGTTGTGCATGTTTTCGTAATGCCCAGAAAATGTACTATATCCCAGCAAAGGGACATATATTTGACTTAATATTTACCCGCTACAGGGCAGAAAGTGTTGTTTTTGCATGTTTTCTCCTGAAAAATCAGTTTTTTTTTATTTATGACGTTCTTGAAAGAAGTGAGCGATATGCTATCGAAAATGAAAATGTTTTCAGTATGTATTTATTTGTATAAGTGGTTTAGTAAATTGATTACGTACCTTTCAACTAAAATATTCGTATCATGTGCTTTGTCAGCTTTGTAATATTTCAATAGGCATTTCGCAGAAGTTTGGATTTAATCTATTTTGAAATTCGTTTAGCATTTTACGTTTCTGATAGGGTTAAACAATCCAATTCGTGCCCTTGTTGCCGCAATTATTATTTTCATGATGGAAAACCGTTGGAGCAAGTCGGAGGAAATACGATTAATATTGTGTTTTACATTATAAACTATTTTAATATATTGTAATTACAATGATGTGACTCGATGAATGATAGATAATATTAATGCAATCTAATCAATGTGTTTTGTATACCACAATGGTATTTTTAAAACTGCTCCATTTCTCGGAATATGCTTTTAATAGGCGGCATCAACATGAAAGAGATTTTTTGTTCGTTGTCTCGAAAATCTAACTTAGCTTCCCCTTTTTTAGTATGAATATGTAAATATAGCTATAATTCGTAGAATTCTGATTTCATGAACACAGAATTTTAGATATTTTAGCCGTTTTATTGTTGTTAAATCTTAAGCGATTTTTTGATAGAAAGGCAAAATAAATCACGGAAAACTATTTTAATTTTTATCTGTGGGATCGGAATGGATAAATAAAAATAAAAATATTTATTGTTTTATGCATAAATAATATTTAATTTGGATAACTCATATAGCGCCATTTTCGTAAAATACTACCTCAAGGGCGCATATTTGTTAATAAAAAAATCAACATAAAGCTCGGATGAAATCAATTTGGCTATGAAGAGATTTGTTATATGTTTTTCTAGTTAAACTTTGGTTCCTATTTATTTACAGCAATGAAAAGTATCAGTTTTCACTATTGTTTACATCTATTTTTTTTAATCATTGTGTATATTATGTGCGTTATTTTTTAAGAAATAATCCGCAAAGCCTATTTTTGAGAGGCATGACTGCATGTAGGATATTAAGGATAGGGAAAGTAGGTAGAAATAATAAAAAAAATCCACCAAAAACCCAGACCAATTGAAAATAAATATTTCTTAAATACATTTTGCAATTTGCGGGAATCAAACCCGTGACGCATTGATTTCTATTACATCCGTGTTTTAAATCTAATAGTTTGGATACATCAATCCATTACACACACCTTAGTTTTTTTTTTGATAATAAAATAAAAACGCATTACAACTTTGATTTCATGCGTTTTATCTATGATAGATGATTTTAACCTTGTATTTGGACGATTATTTCTAACGACTTTAACATTTTGAAACTGGTCATCGATCCATATCCGTCAGGTTATTAATTCGTTTCTGAAAAAAAAGGGATTTAATTTTTTACCGAATAGAAGGAAAGTAAAATTTATGTACTCTGCGTTTGTTATACTACCCGTAAATCTTTTAATGTGTTTTAAATTATATTTCGTACTTTTTATATGCGAATATTTGTAATTTTAATGAATATCTATGATTATTTATCATACGATACTTGATTACTTTTTGTAACATTATGTCAGTACAAAAATATTACCTTACTCGTCTACGTTCATTTTTCTGTATTTGCTTTAGCTTATTAACCGAATTGAGAATGGATTCATATATCCCGACACAGTTATAATGCTATATCAATAACACGAAGAAGAAATATGTTGAGATATATTTTTGTTGTTGTTGATATTTTACCACGCTAAATTTTTATACAAAAATAATTTCACAATCAAAAATGGATGTCTATCAAATCGACTTGGATATATTATATTTTCTCGTCTTCAGTATATGGGCAAGTCTGTATAACATAACAATAATATTGTTTGCCCCTTAGAAAAATGTAAGCCCACATTTTGATCATTTGACGACATGCAAGAAAATTGAATAGTTATTGTCACGACAGTACAAATTTTATTTGGAAATATCGTGAATTACAAAGAAATGTAATGTTTCAAAGTTTTTTGTTGTTGTTTAGAAACATTATACACAAAAAGAAATAGTTATCTATGTATATACCTTTTTACACCCCAGGGGGGGGGGTCAAATAAGTGATTTTTTCACTCAAATATTTATTCAATACTACCCTGGACTGGTTAATGTCCTAAAGCGGAGGGCTGATCACCTTTCCTTCATATGTTAACGATCAAGATAACACTGCGTTTATATGATGCAGTGCCCTATGCACCATTGGGTGCAGATTAGGGTTAGAAGAAGAATTATTAAAATAGGTGGCGATATTAATTTTGAATATTTATTTTTGTTTCAGGTATGTGTCCTCCATTTTCCAAGTGCCAATATAACAAAAATTGAGGAAGTGGTTAGATGGTTCAGATGCTTTGTTAAATAATATGTAAGTAATTTTATGCTATTTAAAAACATGCATTTATATATAGCAGATATTCATTTTGTTTATTGACCAACTAACTAACTAACTAACTAACCATCACGCCTCTTCCCCCGCAGGGGTAGGCAGAGAGAATAGAACGCCACACCACTCTGTCTTTGCAAACATTTTCGCCTCTTCCACGTTCATGCATCTCCGCGTACATACCCGCCGATTATTACGACTCCTAACCTGACCACTTTCAAGTATTTGGCATACCTGATCGTGCCATGTTTTTATCGGTCTTCCTCTGATCTTTTTTCCAATTACATTGGCTAAATTTGTTTTACCGTTCTTTCCTCACTCATTCGTTCTACATGTCCAAACCATCTCAACACACCTTTCTTAATTTTATCGATAATGTTTGTCTCAGCTTTGCATTCCTTCCTTATTTCACTATTCGAACATCTATCATACATCGTTTTGTCGCACATTATTTTGTTTATTATTATTTTGTTAATCTGTTTTCTTAAGACTAAATTGAGTACATCATACGTTTGAATCATAAATTATTGTAATCAGAATAGGCTGAAAAGTTAACAGTCCATACGGTATGAAGTGATAGAGGAGTCGCTAAAATCAATATGTCTACTTTTCATTCTAGCTGCTATCTGACAAGTCTCTGAACGCGACAGTATTAACATTTTATTTATTTATTTGCCAGTGCTTGAAGAGCATCGGCATTGGGTCGTGTGTACCGTGGCGTGCTCCTTCACGTGTTCCGTGGAGGGGGCACTGCCAGTGCCACTGTGCGACGTCCCTCGCTTCAGGCAATAGGACAAATTTTTACATCAACATGCCATAACCGAGGAGGTGAAATCTAAAATCATCCCCCCAATTCAATAAACACACGTGTATTTATTTTCTACGCCTATTTTACTTTCAATACTAAAACTACTCATAGGTGCTACTCAGCTGTCCAAACTCTAGATTCTACTTAGTCCAAAAATTTAAAAAAAAGTGCTACAAAAAAATATCCCTTACTGTGTTTTAAGTTTGGACAGCCGTACTGTGTCGGGTTGTGGTCCCGTTGTTAGTGTCGCGGACTCTTAAGTCAGAGTTTCTCGGTTCGAACCCACTATACCACAATTTGATACCTATTTCTAATAATGATCCGCTTAGGGTCACAGAAATAGTATGAAATTTAAATATTTGTGTAAATAATAAAAACACCAATATTTCTCCTTTTTGAAAAAAAAATTAAAATGCTCGAAAAATATGCAACATTTGGTGCGGACGTAGGTTAGAAGAAGAAGTTTTAAAAACATTTGTGCTTTTATTAATCAATACATACAATTATTATTCCTGTTTTACATTCATTTTTAACATATAATATTAGTTTGGGACTGCATTTTTGGCTTGTTGGTTTGTTGAAATTATTCTAATCTATGTGACAATTGAATAATTTTTTTCTTATTTTTAATACGTTATGATATTAATTTAGAACCTTAAAATTTTAATTCTACTAAATTAAGTTACACAAACTAGTAAAAGTATGGGTGTATAATCCCGATTGACCTAACCATTGCTGGTATTCTTATTTTCCTACCTACTTATTCCTGATCCATTTCCTTACCCATACATGAGTTATGTTCTGAAGGGTCTGAAGCGCAGTAGAAATCACCTTGCCTTCAATTAATCACTATTTGGATGTAGATAGGATTTTTAAAAAAACATCGTTATCGTATGCTGATATTTTGTTATTATTATTATTTGATATCACCTCAATCCATTACCGTTTCAAATCCAATACTTTAGTTGAAAACCTTCATCTAATAAAATTATACGATTTTGTGTGCTTCGCTGTACCCTCCGCTGAATCTAACCTTGAAACACTGCCAAGCCGTTAAATAACTATATTTCAGATATCGACTGAAAAATTTCTTGTATTTTCAATAACCTGCTTGTTATTTCTTATCTTTACACAAAGTGGAAAATACTTGCTTAAAATAAACATTAGCACAGACCTTGTTCGAATGTTTTGATTTTTGTCGATCTACTGTTTATCGAAGAAAGATAATTAAAACAAAATAAATGACACATACCGTGATAAATGGCAACCTCGTTTTAGACTCACGTCTTCAGGTCTTGTGAAGAAGTAATCTATTCATCTCTTAATTATCTATCATTTATCTATAATATTTATATATTTGATAGTGATATCAAAGAATTTGAACTTTATCGCTCTTTATTTATATAAGACGACCAATGTTTACCTGTATCAGTAAAATATCTCATTTATCATCAAAGCGGTGTCTACTTACATTTATTTTGATGTCGCCAGGATTGAAAACTGTGGCTAATATAAGAATAGAGTGATTAAATATTAGGTGATTGTTAAAAAATAATCTACTCCTAACGAATAAATTATATAGAATGTATGTCTCAACTTAAAACGAAACATCTATCGTTTTGATACGAAGGAAGATGGAAGCCTGAGCATCCTAGGGGAGCGACCTAGCATTTGGCTGGCTTAATCACTGTATACACTTGTATAACGTTCACCATTCCACCCAGCGAGTATTTTTGCCTAGAATTTTCACTCATGAATTACATGAAATTAAAGTTACTTTAAACATAAAGAGTAAATCCACTCACGAGTAGGCATAGCCTATGAAACTCAAAAAGTTTAAGCCTGAGTAGGGTCATGATAAGCGGTGTTGCGTAAGCCGTAGTTAGATTTCAGAGTCACTTGGACGTTAGGTAATTAAAAAAAAACATTCCTCCCATTATTGAATATCCGTATTGTATTAATTTTTGAAAGGTGTGTATGTTTGCACTGTTGTTGGATTTTTTTCGTATGTTAGTTGTAATTTTGATATATCTGGAATTTCGGTGCCTTCAGTTATTTGTGATGTATGTAGTTTTCTCATATGTTAACATTATAATAACAACACGTGAATTTTCGGTAATGATTTATCCTGTGTGTTACTAATTTTACAATGCTATTATGTAGTATCATCATAATCTAACTGAATTTATAAAAAAAATGCTATATGAAGCATTATTTTTAATATAGGTACGGTTCAGTCCACATTTTAAGCGATTTCTCGTAGTTTATGTAATCTTTCATTGTTTCGTTATGAGTTACGATGTCCGCTATTTTAGTGGGATATGCTCTCTTATTATTATTATTACGACGACAAAAGTTTCGCAATAATCATGAATTATTATGATTGTTCATGCTGTGACGGTTTCAGACTGATGGTGTATAATAAAAATAAAATATTTGTTTATTGTTTGATAACGCCGTCTCTTGCTACTCATTTTACGGTCGCCTATTTCTTTAATTTGGAAATTTTCTTGTTGCTCTCACCCCAATTCGCACAAGTCACGTTGTGTTCATTTCTATTTTGTTAGCATTCATTAAATTTAATAAGGCCCGATTATAATCAAAATTGTACAATTATTCAAAAAGTCTTATAGTAGTGTCTCGCGTCGTAAGTATTCATTCCGATAAATTGATATTGTTTTGTTTTGAATATTGAAAGCATTAACTTTGTGGATCATATTGATATATTATTTCGAGAAATAAAAATACTATGTGTTCTGATCCACTCACATTTTTATTAACCAACTAGTTTCGGCAACAACCTGTTGCCCTCTTCAGGGTTTAATTTATTGCTAGTATATTATTTATATATTGTTTAGTAATAAATTTAACCCTGAAGAGGGCAACAGGTTGTTGCCGAAACTAGTTGGTTAATAAAAATGTGAGTGGGTCAGAACACAAAGTATTTTTATTTCTCGAAATAATATATGATATTGTTTTTCCTTTATTGTTGAATTTTCACCAAGCATGGTGACAAAAATATTGACCTCCAATTTCGCCGGGCTTCGACGCACTAATAATCATGCTATCTCTTTTTATTCACGTACTTACTTACGTACGTACTCAGGGAAATATGCGAGATCGAAGATGTCGTTAGGTAGGGAAGGCAACGAAGGAGACAATGGTATGCGCATGTGAGGAGAATGGAACCATCCAGACTCTCCCACATCGCACTGTACTGCCAACCCCATGGTAGACGTCTCCCGGGCAGACCACCAAAGACATGGATCTATAGCTGGGAATCGACATCGCAGGAGGCTAATCCCTCTTAAAAAACAGGCAACAAGGCCTACGCCAAGAAGAAGAAGAAGAAGACGTACTTACATTTTCTTTTACATATAATATTATATATTATGTTGTATCTTTGGCTTCTTTTTTATCCATCTAGCAGGCAATTTACCATCTTATCTGCGTTAGATTCTACTTTAAGTCTGATATTGAAGACAACTAAATATTTATCTTAGAAATCATGAAATCCGACATTTTTCCACTGCGCTTACATAAACAGTATAAATAAAGTTTCCTTTTAAGATTATACATTTATTACTTAAATAAACTTTATCGTTATTAATAATGATTTTAATAATTTATATACTCCATTTTCATAAAATTTTAGTGTAATTTTTTTTTTCTTAGATTTGAACGAAATAAATACCACCGTTACCTATAGATTTTTAACTTTATGTAACACAAATGGCAATTTGTTAATAAACAAGAAAGTGCCACTTCACTTCGATCCACTTCAAAAATCAATACAAAATGATACAAAAATATTATTGTTATTGCGCTCACTGATATTTTGTGGTTCGTTCGGTTAATAAAAAATAAAAAATATTGCAAAACTTCGTGTTTTATTTGTAAATAAATATTACAATGGCCGCATAATAAGCGCTTACTTTTCATTCGCACTTCAAAGAGATTTCGATTACGTTTTGACAGCAAATTATCAGTTTTCTTTTTATATAACGGTTGTATAATTTTGTCGCTATAGATTATCGGGACTAGTCGATAAAATTAATTGAATCTCTATTCTATCTCCATTTTACACTGTCCCGAACAATAAAGTCATCTTTCGAACTGTTAAATTTTTCATTGTTGTATTTTTTCACGTGAAAGCATTTTAGGTTCTGTTTCTTTATCTTTTTTAGTGCTTGGTCACAATATTGTAATTAAAGAAAGATAAAAACGATAGCTCATTTAAACCTATTAAATTTTTTGCTGATTTTAAAAAATATATTTAATTTAACTGTTTTTTCTCTTATAATACCCATAATACCATCTTTATAATAAATTATCTTACCACAAAAACTAATGATTTATCGGTCATGATTTTAAATTACTCTTTTTAATGTTTAGTTCTCCTGTTAAATTCCTAGGCGTCGATTTGCTTCTTTCTCACATCCCTAATTGATTTAGCTTTTTATAATTAATCGTTGATAACTAATTACTATTTTATTGGTCCGTTGATTTCAACAAATTGTGACTGAAAATGTGATCAGCTTTTTTGCATTCTTAGATTCATGTCAGAAATCGAAGGTTACAGCCGTCATTGATCTGTATCTTCGTTGACTTTAACCTAATTCAACTTAATTACAAAGGTTTAGGAAATCTTAGCACCTTACTGCGCATATTGATATTCACATCGAATTTTTAAAATGTAAGCCTTCAATGTAAAAAAAACCCTAGTATATTCATGAAAATATGACATTTAGTGCATCGATTTTTGTCGTTGTGGCTAGATTAAACGAGGGTCAAAAAAACCTAAACCGAGCAATACAATTTTTTATAGTAGGATTAAATATATTATTCTAAGCAATAAACATAGTAATATATTTATGTATATGTATACTTCGTGGGTTCTAATATAAAATAAGTACTATAATTCTAATATTTATCAACATAGTGTGTTGTGTGTAGACCATCCTTATTTACAGGTTTCATTGTTTTATTTTAATATTCACATCCCTAACGACCCTAATAAATCATTCACCTCTAAGCGAGGCTTTTAGTTGTATAAATGTTCATTTTTCATTCTCGCATATTAGGGAATCTCAAACCATAGCCTTACCCAAATCATTACGCAAGCACATTAAGCATATTTCATTAAATAACCCCCTGTTTTTATTTACTTATCTTTATTCCAAGCCTAGTTGTGTTGAGTGTGCAAGACCCTAAGATTCAAATGGCATATACTCGTATTATAAAATAGAAGAATAAAAAAATCTTAATGAAAAACTAATGTTTTCACACATAAACACATGAAGGATTATTTTTAACTATGTACTTGCTTAGTAACAAGGAGAGACTCCGTGTTCTACGATTGTTTGGACTTAGCCAGAAGAAGAACAAATAACCTTTAATAGCAAATCATGACTGGCAATGTCTCTGGAAAAAGACAAACAGACCGTATGCTTATGAAGTGGATGACCATATTTCAGCAAAGAGGAACCATTATCCTTCGCTTTGTGAGCAGCAGCAACAGCCGATAGTTAAAAGTGGGTATATAACTCGTCGTGGTCCATTCCAGGACGATCTTTTCCTGAAGTCATGAGGATAGTGACGAAGAAGTACTAAATACTCCAATCAGTGAGACATACTCGTACCACAGTGATTTTTCTCAACAGAAATACGAAGGATAGATATGTAGTTTTATATTATCTAAACTTTGTATTTCTATCATAGTATACAAAGTTTGATAAAAAGTTTTTTGCTATTTTTCCTTTCCGTGACTCAAGTAATTTTCATATTTCTTTACTATGACATGACATCTATAGTGTATGAGTCAGAACAGTGAATCCCTTTTAAAACAAACCACATAACCCACAAATCGTTAAAAAAAAAAAACTACATGAAACTGAAAGTAAATAATTTTGTATGTTTCACTTAGTAAATACCACTATTTCTTAAAATCTTCGCTCATGTTTCGACGTATTCCCCATCATTTTCAAACTAAATGGATAGTTATCACCAAAAAGTCAATGCCGAACCAATTGATCAAATAAAAGTACTTTTCTTATGGGTCCTCTGAACGAAGGATGGTAGCGGTTATGTGATTTTGATAAAATTACATATTTTGCTGTTTGACTACAATCCATTAAAGTTTTTTATTTTTATTTTTGCCATCCACTGAAAAAATCTCTTCCCTTAGCTTATAAATAACTCAAAAATTGTATCAAATGCTTTTTTTGTTATTTAAATACAGTAATTTCACGTTCTTGCGTAGTTGTTTAAATCTAGGGCTACGTGGGTACGGCCTCAATTGCACTTGTTGCATGCCATGCATTTATTATTATGAGAAACACCTACCTACATTAGTACTACCAAAGCCTTTTTTCTACCACAACCGAGGAATGTCCAAACCTATTGAGACTTAACGAAATATACCTACCATGACCAGATTCTAGGAGCCAAGAATTTCGTTGTTAAAATATTTTCTGCTCGTTTCCAACGTTTGATTATACTCGTATGTATTAAGTATGTAGATTGAATTGGGTTTGAAATAAATCTTATAACAATTTTTTACATTATTTTGTCTTATCTCAACATAGATGAAGAAGAATATGGAAGTCTGGGCATTTACAGAGCTTACGACCGTCGTAGGCTTGGTTAAGTGATCACTTTACACACGTGTATCATTCACCAAGTCTACCCATTATTGAAAAACACACTGCTCAATTTTTTTTAACTTCTTGATATAATGATCTATTGTATTTCCATATTCTTCTTCATCTACATATCGGCTGTCCAAACTCAAAACACAGTAAGGGACATTTTTTGTAGTATGTTTTTTTTTGCATTTTTGGACTAAGTAGATTCTACTTAGTCCAAAAATGTAAAAAAAACGTACTACAAAAAAATGTCTCTTACTGTGTTTTAAGTTTGGAAAGCTGATATGTTGTGATGTCAAAATTTAAAAAAAAAACTCCTAATTAAAGATAATCCAGATTTGTGAACAAGTATTGTAAACACTTAAAATGTTTTGCTTAACTATTTATCTATCTTTTTCCGTTATGTCTTTTGTATACCGTTCTTAAGGACACCTTTATAAATTAAAAATACAACAGTATCAAACAAATTCATCCGCAGTTTTTTTTTGCCTAAAAATCAGTCGCGAGTCTAGCGCCGACGTTGTCGCGTGGTTTCACGTAATGACTTAGTTGTAGGGTGTCCTGTAGGATATAACAATATATAATTTGCGTTATATTATAGTTCAGTCATTTAACTTAAACTTTAATCGTTTTATATCACACACGAACGACGGGAAAACCGGGACGCGCCCTAATTCTTCTTTCATTCGCGTGTTACGGTACATACGTGGCTTCCTTGGCTAAGTGTGTTTTATTTCACGATATTTCGGTATAAATGTTTTAGTGATGCGTTTCGCGTGTGTGGGTTTCGATCATTTTTTTAATGGTGGCCAACCCTTTTAGCCTATATTGTACATAAAAAAATATTCAATGTAAAGTCTTGTACCTGTGCGGTAGAGTACGATTACCTATCAAATGATTTTGGGGAATCATTAAACATCATGGCTTTGGTTATTATGTTTACAGCTGATACTTATAATGATGTTCTGTTTTGTATAAAATATTGTTTTTATATATGGTGATGTGTTTTGCAAACATATTTTTACAAATGTTCAATCGATTTAAAACTAATAAGCCTTTTTGTTGTATTATGAATATTGTTTTGTCCGCCTCCGTAGTGCAATGGTCAGCACGCTCGACTACCATTCTGGAGGTCCCGGGTTCGATTCCCAGGGGGGGGGGTCAAATAAATTTAAGTGATTTTTTCACTCTAATATTTATTCAATATTACCCTGGACTGGTACCTGAAGCGGGGGGCTGATCACATTTCCTTCATGAGTTAACGATCACGATAACACTGCGTTTATATGATGCAGTGCCCTATGCACCATTGGGGTGTGGATAAGGGTTTGAATGAATGAATATTGTTTAAAATGTTTCATCATATCCTTATAATTTACGTTTATAATGTCAACATAAATAGTGACGAATAAAACAAGCCGAAAGTCGTGTTAGTAAGTTGTAAAGCAGCATACTCATTTATTTAAAAGTTTACAAATGAAAAGTAATAGTTATAACCCCACGACATTATAATACGGTTGACTTTGACGAGCAATTAATATCCGACCTTCATGGAGTGGTACAGGGTATTGACGGTTTTCGTACTAACTGCGGAACACAATACAATGTGTCTAAACACAGTTTCCAGTCGGGGGGGCATCATAACAGTCGGTTTCGCGAAAATTGCGTTTGTACATTTTCATTGTTTGGTTAAGTTTTTTGTCAACCATTGTGATTGGTTTGTTGTTCTGCCTTGGATTTATAGTAATGATCCTTGATTGCCATCCGGGTGATGAGCCGACCGAAGCTGGGAAGTCTGGTAATGTTTCTTTAATTAATTCATGATTGTAATTTTTCGGAACGCTTCACATTGTGCCAAGATATTATGTGTGTACAAAAAAGGTCATCATTTATGCTTATTTTATTACAAGTATGTAGTTATGTGCGTCTTGTACCGTGAGTTTAATCGGGTATTATTTTCTTTTGCTATCTTACAGCGACTTACCATAATTGGAACCATAAACTAATAAATAGGCACTTGAATCTCAAATATGTATTTTCTTTTTTATTAACTTATTTTAGACGTAACAGTCACATGTTTGTGAGTGATTAAGAAACCGAAGTGGAGCAGAAATATTTGAAGTGCAATCCATTCATGTCGGATTGTGGTCTCGTGGTTAGTGTCGCGGACTCTTGAGTCAGAGTTTCTAGGTTCGAACCCACACTACCACAATTTGATACCTATTTTAATAATGAGCCGCTTAGGTTCATAGAAATAGTATGAAATGTATGTATTTTGGTAAATAATAAAAACACAAATACATATTTCTCTTAAAATAAAAATAAAACTACATTATCGCCTTCTTGTGAATATAGCCATAGGTTATGTTAGAAAAAATATTGGACATCTAAATCATTTGGCTTGTTCAAAGTAATACCACCCCATTTTTGAGGTCTTACCACGGTAATCCGGATTTCCGGGGTTCCACTAGTTTGGTTAGGTACATAGTTATTAGTCTTGAAAATGAAACTGTTTGCTTCGAAACCGATCGACATTAGAATTAAGTTATAATAAGATAAAGTGATTTTCATGTTCTTTTAAGTTATATAAGATCATTATTCTAGTTGTCAAGCCCGTGGTTGAATCAATCGAACCGTGCACGGACTCACGGAGACTGCCACGTGACACCGTCGAAATACCTCAGACCTGCCAATACAACACACGTTATGAACAGACAGACGAAACGCTTTTAATATTAAATAAAAATACCCTGTTACCGATTCATGTATAGCGGTTCTTTTCCTCTTATATAAGACTTTTAGTATTAATAATTTGGTAGGAATGATTTTGACTCCGAACTCTATTTTGCCTTTGTGCTTTTTCTACCTACTGTTCTTTTCTCATTTATTTTTCCATATAGCTATACTTTACTTCACATTGAGCTTCTTCATTTACGTCATCGGTTTCAACTCCTAGATGGATAAATCCTGGGCAGAACGAATAATCTGCCGTCATAAAATCAGCAATCAAATAAACAATACGTGTGGTGCCTTTTGCATCACTTGCATATAAATAAGGGTTTGAAGAAGATGATGAGACTCATTTTAACATATTTCGTTTTCCAAAGTCGGCATATGGATTTTTCCTTCTTCCTATACCATGATATTTTCAATTCTGTAGTACTAATTGTCATCCGGTAACCGTACCTTTCAACTCGAATACTAGAAACGTTGGGAATAAACATCTGTTGGTCGGGAATAGGGCGTGTTACCTTATAATACGTAATATTTTATTGTCCGGTTGCCAAATCGTGGCATTGGTTTTCTGCAATGTGATCGGTACTAAATACAGAAACAGACAATATTATTAGAGTTATGTCATAAAACGTGACACCTTTAAACTACAATAAAATTAAATGTATGGTAAGACGAAGTAGGTAAGTGTTAACTGGAATCGTATACCTACTTGATTGCGACAGCTTTAGGTTTGTCTTAAGCCTCTGTTACGATACGAAATGCATGCGGCAGTAGTGCATAGGTACTGCTCGTATTTAATACGTAGAATATTATTTGCACGTGTCGTGGCTACGATGTAGAAGAGGAGTAGGGCGGCAACGCTCTCTATTTTCAGTCTAGCCGCTTGTACTAGTAACAAATGGTGCATTTGGAACAGCATTGTTAGGAAAATCGATACGACTACATTATATGTATGCGAAAAGGATATAGGAAAATATGTATGGTATTTATCATGACGATTTCTGTTAATATAACATACTTACTTTGACTAGTATAATTTTGTTGTTTTTACTTGAGTGAAGATCTAAGAAGAAAATCTAAGACGATTTTAGTTGGTATAATTTACTTACATTGACTAGTTGATCAGTCAAAATAAGTAAATCATACTACCTAAAATAATTTTAGATTTTTTCTTAGACCTTCATTTGAAATAAAAACAAAAAAATCATATTATTTGGCAGAATATTTAATAACAAAATTATTGGAATTAATAATTTCATTAATTGATTCGGCAGTCACTTTGTGGTAAAATCTATCCATTTTTAATTAACGTTTGACTTGGTAAATACCACTATTTTTTTAAATCTACTGTGCCACGTATTACGATGCATTCCGAAATGCATCGTAACACTTGTCACAGTAGATTTTAAGAAATAGTGGTATTTACTAAGTAAAACATAAATTACAAATGGAATTAATAATGTGCCTCCAAATCATTTTCTTGCATTATCAGTACTTACAGGAATGTTACATACGTTTTATCGATGTTCGGCACAAAAATTTATCTCTCCTGGTATGAAAGTTCAATTAAAATTAACCCTATTTTGCAATGAAATCATCGTATCAAAAATATTGCATAAAATGGGTTGAAATAAAATATATATTAAGAGATAACTTAAAACCGCCGAACGTAGGTAGATGAAAATTGCACAGGGCTGATGAAATTAATGAGGCGATGTATAAAGATAAGCTTTGGCCGGAAATGGTTGATATTAAAATTACATAAAAAATACATTATTTTTAGATAACAATTCACATTTCCCGTTTCATCCCCCTCGTCATATATGTGAATATTGGTTATTTATGGAAGCATTTCATTTTCACTATTATGTGGCCGATTACAAGTCGCTCACTCCTTTCAAGAATGTCATAAATCAAATAACTTGTTTTTTCAGGAGAACGTTTTTAAAGTTTCAAAATATAACACAATGTATTAAAAATGAATATCAAGCCACTTATTGAACTTTTTACAAATCTTTTTAGGTAAAACTTGAAGATTTTTTCTCCATTTGAAAATAGTATATTTAAAAAAATAATTAAACAATACCTTTTCTTTAAAATGCAAAAACAGCACTTTCTGCCCTGTAGCGGGTAAATATTAAGTTAAATCTCTCTTAAAGCCTCTTTTGCTGGGATATAGTACATTTTCTGGGCATTCCGAAAACATGTACAACTGTAAATTGACGATTTTTTATTTATGACGTTCTTGAAAAGAGTGAGCGAAGTGTCTGCCACAAGAAGCCTATTATAATTTATAGGTTACATATTGTCTGAAACGTGTACGTTAATCGTGTTGTCACGTTGCAATCACTGCTGTATGTGCAGCCTAACGCCTGCCACCCCCTCGGAGCGTATGTTTCCCTGATGCACTATTCTGCGCCGTGTAGGTACTGTCGTGTAATTTTGTAATTGTGTTCTGTTTTTCGCCTCTTGCAATCATAAAGCCCTAACTTGCAATAATATGATCCACTTAGTCTCCGGCAACGCTGAGAGCCAGACGTCAGGTCATGCCCATTTTTTTTAAGAATACATATAGTATTATATATATTTTTTATTTTGTTAAAGGAACCACTAACAAAACAAAATAAAGTCATCGTTGTATCATCAAAGTAACAACTATATAGTTTTTTTCCGCATATATTTTATTTGACCAGTGACCGGGGTTCGTCGTTACCGACATCATCAGACTGGTTGGAGGCTAGACAAAATTCTTTGTTTTATACAAAAGGCAGAAGTTTAAAACCATTCTTTTAAAAATATTTTTTCTGACATGAATTTAAATTTCATGAATTATGGTAGCTTATATTTTAATATTATTACTGATTTTAATTAATATCCAGTTGTATCTGTTTTGGATGCTAAAAACGATCACTCGTTATATCTTTTCTGGGTAAGCTTTTAATCACGATATAATTAAATACGGAATAATCCCACCAATTTCCAATTTTTGTGCCACCATTTTTCTATAGGAAGTAAGCTGTTATATTATAAAATTATTTGTGTAAATATGTCAGTATATTGTTTACAGATTTCAACGTGAAATTGATCGACTTTCGTATTTGAAATTTACGCATGTTTGGACAAATTACGGCACGTTTTGCGAGTGCCAGCTGATATTCTCCAAATCTAATTGTGTGCTCGAATCGGAATGGCTTCAGTTTTATTAGGGCAGCCTAAAAAGTGCATTTTGTCGGCATCATCTAATAGTACTTGTTATAAATTATATTCATACTTATATATATATATATATATATATATATATATATATATATATATATATATATATATATATATATATATATATATATATATATATATATATATATATATATATATATATATATATATATATATATATATATATATATATATATATATATATATATATATATATATATATGTATATATATATATATATATATATATATATATATATATATATATATATATATATATATATATATATATATATACATACATACATATATGTTTCAGTAATCACACTGAGGATATTGATTTTTTCCTTCTTTCAGATTGATTTGCCATCGAAATTAGAGATCTCAGTCCTTCGAATTCCTAACTTAAATAATTCTTTTCCATTCAAAACTATATATTTATTTCGAAGAAAAACTTTATTTTATAATACAAAAACGCCATTTCAACCCAAAAATCAATTACGTCAAATGTTACCTTGTGTATAATGAAAATTAAGTTGCGGTTTATCATATATTGGGCCTTAAATATTTGACGTCTCACCAACTTTGGCATTGTTTATCAAGTAATAAGTATTTTAAGAGTTAATTATTATAAATGCTGACAATTGATTGTGATTAAGAATAATAATTTGCTTGTTCATGTGTGGGAATTTCTTCTTCTTCTTCTTCGTTCCATGTCGCTCCCTAAGTGGAGCATATAGCCAACACGAGACGTCTCCAAGTCACTCTGTCACGCGCCATCTCCTTGGCTTCCTCCCAGGTCAGTCCGGCGTCTAGAAGTTCTGCTGCGTATAGTCGGTGTATGGTCTTCAGCGGCTTTCCGGGGCGCCGGAATCCTCGGGGTCGGAAGAAAAGACATGAGGGGTTGATGCTCTCAGGTGGCATTCTCAAGGACATGTCCCTACCATGTCCACCTTTTCCTCTTCAGAACTTCCAGTATGAAGGGCTGTTGAGTTCTTTCAGTGGAAATTTCAGTGATGGTTAATTCAACTATTTTAAATTATTTTTGAGCTGTATCTTTATATTTTTGTAAAATTTCGGAATGTTTTGCAAATATTGCAACTTAAACAGATATGTACAAAATCATCAAACCTTTCTCGTTTATAAAGACTCGGTGCGAAAGTAATTAAATTACTGGTTCTCTTAACAGCCTGAGCGTCTGGCATTGTTTCATAATTAAAATTGATATTTATTACCCATTGTATTTTGTTCGGCCCCATTTCTCAAAATCTGTTTCGCATTTAATTTTATACGTCAAGTTTGACATTTCTCGTTTGAGTTATCTGCCACCAGATCACCCGGCGTCCCAGATGCAATATTTTTCTAACTGTTTTCGTTGTGAATTGTAAGTTACTCGCATTTTGTTATTTCACGCGATTAACTTGCACATGCCGTTATTTTCATGTGATATATTTTATTGATAAACTCGCCATCTAGAACGAATATTACATATCATTATAATTTTCCGCTAGTTAGTCAGTAGTATTGGTTTTATGTTTCGCAGTAACCAATCCATAAAAATTGATATCGCGTTATCCCCACTACCTTATTTTATAAAAATAAAAAAATGGTACATCTAAATTACAATAAATAAAATATTATTATATTCTAAATTTTTATTTAGCCTGCGTTTACGTACCAAATGTGAATATAAATTCTGTAATAAATATTCATAATTTATGTGTCTAAACTAAATTATAATGCGTAAGTATTAGACGAATTTTGTGTGCTACATAAATATTTCAATGCTTAACAGATTTATAAACGTTATGTTAATTGTAATTTTTATGGTCGAAATATGGTTAATTTTTAATCAAATATGAGACAGTAACAACTTTAATAATAAACTGAATTTTAATTTTTTTCCTTTCATAATGATTTAAAAAAATATTTATCTACGTATAGATTGAAAACAGAATTCATATCTTATTAGAAAAATATACAAGTATAAAACTTTATGATGAATTTATTGCTCTTGAAGGATGAAAAACTTATCGAATGAAATATATAAAGTAAAGGTGGAAATTACAAAAACCACAACTATTAACTATTTTTTTACAATGTTGTAATGAGCCCATGAATTGACGTGATGTAACTTGAATAAGGGTTCCATTTCTACGTAGAATAAATAACTATTTGATTTTACTGTTACATTAGATTTAGGCACTACAACACATAATAAGTTTTTATAAGGTCAACTTATCCTAGATCTGAGGAGACGTTAACCCATTAAAGTTTAGGAAACCCTGGTTTGATATACCCTAATATAGAGTACTGCTCTCAATTTAAATGTCAAATAAATGATGAATAAATGAAAAATAAATTGATGGTTATTTTTTTACTACAATATTGTCGCTTCACATTATTTCATACTGTTCCAATTTGGATTTGCGATATAACTGTCTGCACTGCCTGCAAGTTATCTTCCAAATATCAATTGCTAAAAGCTACTGAAATGCATTATTTCATGTATTACTCGCATACTCTTCCTACTGCGTAATACTTTGCTGTCTCGAAACCATAAATGTTTTATGTGTTCGCAACGAACGGCGGTGAAAACGGATTTCCTATCATATTTTACTGGTATTATTTCCGAGGAAGAAAAAATGGAACTGTCTCCGCTTATTGTTTTCCAAATGATGTCTAGAACTCTTTCTTAACTTGTATATAGTGTAGTATAAAAAATATAAGGCAAATTACTTTGAAACCAACTTCCTTTATGTATTAAATACGCCTTTTGAATTTTTTCCAATTATTTTTTTTTTTATAAAAATGTCGCTACTTTCGACCTGAAAATGCCGGCAAGTACTTCGGTTTCTTAAGAAGATACAACGCAACACAGAATTCTTTATAAAATTAAACAATTTTGTTTTAACCACTTTTTTATTATTAGTACACTTTTTAACCTACCGGTTTCGATAAGAACCTTGTCATCATCAGGGTTTGTTAAATTCTAAAACATTAAAATCATTAAAAAACTCAATTAAATTCCCTTACCAAGAGCACAGAATTCAATTACCAGCCGACCGCCATAGAGATAACACGTCTTTATTTTCAAAGAATGTATATTGGATATTTTGTTTGTTTTTTAGAGAAAAATTAACTCCTCTAAGCTTTTAATAACTCTTTTCTTTTCAAAAACATACAATTACTTCGAAGAAAAACTATTTTTTTCAATGAGAAAACGGTGTTTCAAGAAAAAATCAACTACGTAAAGTGTTATTTGGATTTAGAGAAAATTAAGTTGCGATTTAACGAATACTGGGCCTTAAGATAGTTGATAAATAATTAGTATTCATAGTATCCATATTATGCACCACCAGTCCGTAGACATTTGAAATCTCTGAATGGAAAAATTCTCGGTAGCTTCAAACTTGACCTACAAAAAACATATCTTTAAAATTCCTCACTCTTTGTATATGATACGACTAGTTACTCAAACTTCTTTAAATTGATTGATTGCATTATTAAATCGATTTTCTGTTGCGCTGCCGCCATGTCGAACTTTCCATTTTAAACTGCAGTTAAACCTAATGACACGAAAACCGTCGCTCTCCTTACTAAATATCGTATCTGCGTTTGAGCCAATTTAACGAGAGAGCGTTTTTTCTTTGCTTTCATTTGTGTTCATTTCATCCGAAATATAAACTATGCCCTCGAGAGCGGTCTAATTTTTTTGAAGAAATTTTTTTTTATCGAGTAACTGTTAATTTTTAAGCATATTAAACTATTCAACATTGGTTAAGGCTGCGATCTCAAATGTTCAAACTCAGAACGCAAACGGTCGGGCTAGGGGCCGGACGTGTTACCGCGCCAATTTTTTTAAATACATTTTGAATTTGACTCTTTTTATAATAGGTATTGCAAAAATAGTTTTATAATCTTTAACTCCTTACCTTTCAATAATTCTTCTCTTTTCAAATTCATGTATTTATTCTGAGGAAAAAATTGTTTCCATACAAAAACAATATTTTTAATATATATTAGATTTAGACTTTTTTTTCAGAATATAAGTATATTGAAAAAATATTTTTATATATTTTTTTAACTTCTTACCTTTTAATAACTCTTCTTTTTAAAACCATAAAAACTTATTTTTTCAATACAAAAACGGTATATTAAGAAGAAAAAAAATCAATTACGTTATACGTTACCTGAGTTTAAATAAAAATTAAGTTGCGATTTATCTTATATTGGGCCTTAAACGCTGAAAGATATGAGTCGAGCGTATGCATTATTAGAAAATATAAGTAAAGGAATTGTTCCTTGCTTAAATTCACCAAAAATGTCAGTTACGGCAGTTATTCAGGAGGGTGACGAAATTTCTTACCATGTTTGCAAAATAGCCCGTGGCTGGTCCAGTTGTAAATCAAATCTTAGGTTGAATAATTTACACTCATTGATTAGACGCCACTCAAACACAAAAGACACACCTCGTTGACCGTGAACCATTTTTAAATTGTCTACTTTTTTGTCTGTAAAAATATGTAAAGGCGAATATCATGTTCACAACATTTTGAGCGAGTCCAAATACAGCAAAGCCCTGTAAATACCCAGATTTTCATGTTCTTATTCGTTTATGTTGAGATGTCAAAAAAGAAATGTTAAAATTGTTGATTATTAAGAATTTATAAGAAACATTGAAAATCTTTCATTTGTTTATGTTTCAATTGATAAATTACTAAAACTGTATTTTCATGTTTTGAAATGCGTTTGACTTTCAAACTGATAATATCGTTTCATTCCCGGCAATCAAATCTGAAACGCAAATCAGAAAATGATCGTTTTGTTTTAGTAAATCTGTTGAGAGTAAATACATATATGTAATTGATCTTGAAAATCTTATACTTTGGAGTGATCATCAAAGAGTCCTTGGATCGTTCCAAAGTGTAAGATTTAAGAAAAAAAGTATTTGGACACATTCAAAATGCTGTGAACAATTTCAGCTTCATCTTGAAGATATTTTTATGCGTTTTTCGATTGCGTTTATTATTTTAACGTTACTTTCGCATGTTTGTAATTAATTTGTACTTTGCTACGCCCTCCCTCACATACACAAAGTTGCAAAGAGTTCCGACTTTACCTATAACCAGGCAATTTAATGTTGTAATAGTATTTCACTAGATGCACTAATCAGTAGTTTTGCTGTATATATTATTTAATCGTTTTCTGTTATTTGAGCCTACGTTATTCACAGTTAGGTATTAAATTTTCTCTCAAATTAAGTTGTAACTCGAATTATATTGCCCACGTCCTAAAGCCTTCTAAACAACCGCTAGATGTGTTTACGATGTAATAAATTGAAATGCAAACATTGTAAGTTCGTTGCGGTTTGTGCAGTGAGAACTGAAGGGCTCATTTTCATATTTTTTTTCTCAATTCACGTTCACTAATTTCAATATGTACTATAATTTTTAGTAGGGTACAGAGTAAATGCATTTAAATATTTTTTATTCAAGTTTTTCTTGGTACATACGACTATTTCTTAAATATTACAAGTGTTTCGATGCATTCCGCATATTTTTCAAACACGTATTTGAAAATGATGCGGAATGCATCGAAACACGTGTCAAATGGATTTGAAGAAATAGTGGTATTTACCGAGTAAAACTTAAATTAAAAATATATAGATATCACGACTAACTGACTGCCGAATCCATTAATGAAATTTTATTAACTAAAATAGAAATATTAGCGATAAGCCTGGTATTATTCTTTTCAAATTCTTTTAAAAAAAGAGAAATATTTGTGTTTTTTATTATTTACAAAATATTTCATTTGATTTCTCATGATTTAAATTGGGAACAAATTATGGTAGACTGGGTTCGAACCGAGAAACTCTGGCTCAAGAGTCTGCGACACTAACCACAGGAACATTTGAGTTTAACTCGTAGTCAAATTTCGCTGTATGTTTAATAATTTAAAAAATCTATTGTACGTATGCGTTTACCATAAAGTTGAAACATTTTAGTAGAACCTGGTTTTTTCAATATTTCATTATGATTTATTTGAAAGAAAGAAAAAAAAACTTGTACTGTTTATACCGTGAAATTCTTAGAATGAAAGTGATCAATCGAACATTATGGACAGTTAGTTAGTTTCTCAGGTCGTTGCCGTCAAAATGGTTGATTTTATGGATCTGATAATATTAGGACGTATCGTTTTGGCAAGGCCGAACCTCTTCCACAGGTATAATTTACGATGTGGTCAAACCCATGACTCTTCCTCACGCGAATATTAAGTATTATTGCGAGTCTTTCACGCGAGCGGCTGCCGATCCCGTTACCTCGAGGATAGTCAGTCCATTACAGCCCATTTATTCACCATTTACCCACCTAAACTAACCAACAGCGAATGTTTTTTCGCCGTGTTGGCGGACTGTAATAATGTTACCTAAATTTACTGTGAAAAACTACTGGTTTAAAATCGCTTCATATTTAACCTGTATTCTGTTTCGCGAGAGGTGCAATTATGTAACGTATTTATAAAAATAAAAACAGTACAAAAAGAAACAAAAAAAGATAACAAAAAACATTAAATCTGTTATACGTGAAATAAAATTTGAAAATAAAAAAATCTGTACAGTGATTTTCTTCTTCTAGTTTTCATATTGATGCGAAATTTATTTATTACATTGGATTACTTTAATGACAAAAAGTCAGTTAAATAACTTGAATTATTACTTTTTGTAATACCACTTAAAAAGTTTAAAGTAAAATCTTTCAGTGGTATTACACAAAATGAACGATGAATGATAAGGAAAGTGTTTTATTACCATACCACAAAGTTATCAATGCTGTTAATATGCAAAATATAACTTTAATTATTCATTATATTAATGGGGAAAAAATCAACATCACAGGACTTTTTGAACTCTCTAAAACTGACCAGTGGAGTAGCGGATAGGGTAACAAAAGCAAGTTGGCTATGAAGCTTAATCTAATGATTAGAGATCGGTTTGGGGTAAGGATGGACTGCGAATGTGAATGTGTATGAAGCGATATAATCGCGATTCTGTTAATTGTAATGGAATTAATTTCATTTGGGTATTCACCTCTCCTTGGAATCAGCAATCATCACAAAGGACGTTATCTGAGAGTGTATCTTGTTAGTATGTAGTTAATATTCATTACCGTTGATTAATGTTTTGACTGATGAAAATGTCTGTTAATTTTTTTGAACTCGCAATTATTGAATTGTTATTTTTTGTGTTTGTCACTGTCCTTCGTAGTTTGTTTGTATTAATTATGTCATAAATTGCTTGGGTAATAAACTCCACATCATTTAGATCAAATCTTTTTACTGTCCTAAAAAGGAAAAATGAATTTAAAAACCTTCGTCTGTCTTTATAACTTTTTAACATTTATGAAAGTTTCGTATTTTAAACATGAAAATATACACAAATGCGTTTTTTTTGCACGAGTATTCTAAGATTGTGATCGCTCTTATATACTTTCTGGGGATTGCGACCCACAGGTTGAGAATCGATGATTTAGATAAATGATTCTCCATTATTTTAATTATCTGTTGTTTCAAAAACACGACTGGTTTTTGGGTGTTTTATTAATAATATTCTATCGTGAATCTTGACATAATACATAGTATTGTCTGTTGTGAAAACAGCGTTTAGTTTAATTATGGAGCTACATATCTATAAGTATTAATTTACACGCATTTGAAGGAAAAACAAACACCCTTGTTGCAATAATTATTATTAATGAAGCCATACGAAAATCACGACCAGATGTCGAATCGTGACCGACCAATTGGCGTACAAGAATATTAGCGCCCGGCGGTAGTTACAAAATTGCCATTTTTTGCTCTTTTCATCGTGATATAGCTATAGCTAACTAAAATGAACATTTGTTTTAAATTCGGCACATATACCCGTATTTACGAATGTTGTTCAATTTGACAATTTAAAGAAGAGTCATGTTAAATAAAATATGACATTGATTCTTACCTCTATGGATGACTTTTCAAGTTGATTTTTTTAATGGATTGTCTACTCCCTGTTGCTCGTATGTTAACGCCACCCGTTTCGTTTCGTTTAACTAAACAATGATAATAATTAGACATTTTGAATTAATCTATAATACTTGCCATGTCTATGTACTTTTGTTCATCAAAGAAACGTCACTGACAATTTTTTTGTTATTGGTTCAATTTTTTTTTTTGATTCTTGACTTGTATTTAACGGGGAAAAATATTCTGTGAAAATGACAAATACACACGATGATAAAAGGGATATATTAACACTAATCTAGCATGTACAATATGCATATTTAGCATATGTACTTGAAATATGGAAATAAAACGCATGTATTTGGTGCGTACTTTGAATTTCCAACAGTATTTAGAATGACTTTTACTATGTTAAAATAATGATTTCTTGTGCTTTATCAATATATGTCCTACTTTATGGTTTAAATAGTAGGTACATACTTATATAATGTGGTCATATTAATAGTTTGGTAATTTCTGTTGAATACGGGTACCAAATAAGTACTATAATATTTTTAGTTGTGCAATAAATACAAAACTTCGTGGTTTTTTTGTATTGGCATGTGACATGGATCTCATTACATGTTTATGCTCTGATTTTTTGTAAATTGTGAATTTCGTAGCAGTGTACTTGTGATTGCACTCTGGAAGTTTTTGAGGGTATTACACGTGATCACCTTTCGGGATATCAAATAGGTCACAGCACCTTCATTATCTCTCTGATGTTTCTTGCACCATATTTCTCGCTCTACTACATAAGCCGGCTTCTCTGCCCAAACCGCGTTCCGGTCAAATTGCCTACGGTTTTGGTAAAACTCTTAAATTTAATTGACACCTTATTTTCATATTTGATTTCCTCGATTGCAAAATAGAATCCGGAAAAGGTGATAATGCATTTGTTAGGTATGTTATTAAATATTGCGATACGGCCGAGCCGAACGTAATTATAGTAATAATGATCAGAGTATTGCAGTCCCTTTGCTTGGAGATCAATTCACCGCAGGAAAGTAGGTAATTTTGCGCGTTCTCCAGCTTTACCGCTTTTTTCATTAATTTATTAGATAAGTATAAGTTTCTTACACAACTTCTGGTGTATGTACCGTCGCTACTGAATTACTTCTTGACACTTTTGTTAATCATATTTTACACTGTAGTTATCTTTTTCTGTGTTGTTTTACTGTATACGGGTAATCGTCTTGTCCCAAGACGCCCGATTTCACACGATAATATTGCATGTATCTTTACGTAATTTTTGCAGCTATTAAATAGAATTGTTTTATTTGACATCAACTCTAGTAATAATAATGAACACATACAATTTATGTGCGATAGTAAGACAGTTGGTAAAACCAAGTTTTTCGCGACTATAGAACGTTTGTATAATCTATTATTGTGAATTTATTTTCTTTTGTAATATAAGTTTATAAAATCGTCCGATTTCATTATCCTCTTTTATAACATTAATAGAACAAATGTTTTTTTAACCACTTTATTTTGGGTGCTATTTTTCCAAACGGTTTCGACAAATACCTTGTCTTCTTCATAGATAGATAGATCTCTCTATAAAAATGTGCCACAAAGTATAAGCAAAAAGAATTAGAAAAAATATTATGTCTGGTTGGTTCTTATGAATCATTATTAGCTCATCGGTGTTCTTGATAATAATAATAAAGTAATGTGATAAATAATGTCGTTTTTCATTGACTACCCGTAAGAAAAATTTTGGTCTCATTCATTTTACAACTACCCGCATATTTCGAATAATGAAAACTGTAATATTACTATTATAAATCGTCGGCCATCTCACAATGGGGTGTAATTCAAAGTAACTGATGTTACGGTTGGTACCTTAAGTTATAATAATCATAATTTTGGATAGTTTATATTGCGCCATTTTCGTGAAACATACATCGAGGGCGCTTTTCTGTGATTAAAGTACGAGTATGGGGAGAGTTAGTCTTACATATTAATTATTGAATGAAAATAATGTTATTAAAAAGTACCAGATTTGGTTCTTTTTTAAAGAAAATTTCGCGACTCTTATCAGATTCTGAATTATTTATAGGTCTTTTTGACATCTCAACAGATGTAGATACAGAATATGAACATCTGGGTATTTGTGTCGGGTTGTGGTCCCGTGGTTAGTGTCGCGGACTCTTAAGTCAGAGTTTCTCGGTTCTAACCCCTCACTCTACCACAATTTGATACATATTTCTTATAATGAACCGCTTAGGCTTACAGAAATTGTATGAAATAGAAATAATTTTTTATTAAATGTTTCTCTTTTTTTTAAAAAAAAACTTTACACGCTTGTAACATTCAATATTCTACCCATGATTGCCAACCACGCTACTCAAATTTTTGTAACTAAAACATATATCATAAATCTCACGACGCTTTATGTTTGAGCTTACGGGAGATATCTGTGGTTGGTTTAAGAAAGCTTTTCTGTAGTAGACACTGTTTTTATTTATTTTATTTATGCAAGATCCTAACCGGATTATTTTACGTATTGGAAGACTCCTGAAAACATGATTTAAAAATGTTTAATAAGCGAATGTTTAATAAATGTTTTAAGTGTGTAAATGGTGCTATGGTGGTGAAGGGTGGTATTGTTTGCATGCTGTAATAGTGATTGTCCTGACGAAGAGACGGGTACGTCTCGAAACCGGTAGACATAAAAATCTCGGTGAGTGGTTCGTCCACCTCTGTAGTGCAGTGGTCAGCCCGTTTGGCTACCGTGCTGGAGGTCCTGGGTTCGATTCCCAGGGGGTCAAAATAAATATGGCCGATTTTCACTCTCATATTTATTTAATATGACCCCGGACTGGTACAAGAAGCGCAGGGCTGATCACCTTGCCTTCATGCAATTAACGATCAAGATAACACTGCGTCACTACAATGCAGTGCCTTATGCACCATTGGGTGCGGATAAGGGTTAGAAGAAGAAGAAGGTTATATACTAATATTATTAACATTTTTGTGAAAAATGTTAATTCATGTATATTGAGATGTCAAAATGTAAAAATTACTTTCAAGTGGAAAAAATCCAGATGAGTGAACAACTATTTGGACACACTAAAAATGTTGTAAAGAAAAGTTAAATGTCCATACGGCATGGGGTTAAAGAGGAGTCGCTAAAATCTATACGTCTACATACTTTTCATTCTAACTGCCTTTGTCTTGTTTTAATCTGACAAGTTTTTGTGAACAAGGATTTCTGGACAAACCCAAACATATTTTATTGTAAGTACTTATATGAATTTAGTTTTAGATGAAATTCATCATTTTAATAATTAAAATTACGTCCTTTTGTAAAATACGGGGCACGCTATATAATGACCATATTTTGTCAGGAGTCAGCACTACCGTAGGTACCCATTAAATTGTGATCGGTTTCCACGTATAAAATATACGATATTACGAGGGCGCTGGGCCAATTTTCGGCCTACTGACTCCAATACACACATCTGATAACTGATAATGCTACAACGTCTCACTTCGGAGCTCGGAACCGGATGTTCAACGCGTTGGCTATTTATAAAGCAGCCTCTCGTCTGTTCTCTTGTTCACTACACATTGTACGTTATGTCCAGATTTCGTACGAAGATTGGGTCTGTTAATACGAAACACTACCATTTAGATTGTGATACATAGTTCCGTACCGTCTTAGAAATTTTACGCACTAGTTAATAGTTTAAATTAGTTATTTATTACAATTTAGACGAATTCATTAAACAATTTAGCGTTACTTTTTAAGGCCTAGAAATAATTTTTAATTATTTTAATTGGTTATTTGTGTAAGACCGCCGTTTTAATACTATATTCAATTTGTACCAAACCTCCAGCGTGGTTTCCGAGAAGTCTAATAAATATTTTTTAAACTTATATGAACTGACTTCGTATCTTACACATTGCCAATCCACGATGGTGAAAAGACGGAAAATAATGATTTGTCTTGTGAATTTGCTGTTCATCTATTTTTATTTTTATAGATTAGATTTATTTGTTTTTTTTAAGCGTGCATGTGCTCACTTAGTTTCATAAGTGTATCTTTCAAGTATTTCAACACTTTTTTCTTACGTAAAAAGTTAATCGATTTACCTTAAATAATCTTTTGTATTGAACTGAAAATAATTTTTGCAAAGTAGGCAGGAACTATATTTTTAAGAATTAACGGATTTGACAAAATTATTCGTCATGTCTCCCAAGAACTAATTAATTTGATCCACACAATAAACCTGGTGTCTCGCAAGCGGCACTCGTGTTGTGAACACAAATGTGTGATGTACTCGTTCAACAGAACAATCATCATAATGATTGGATTATGTACAATAGCGGAAGTCGATTCTGTGCACATCGTATAATTTGAATCTGTCCGTCATTCACACTTTGCACTCGCATTATAAGTGCTATTCGGTTATTAAATTAATTCGGTCAGTGTGTCGATTGGAAATCAATAAGTGATTTAAAAACTAACTCATTAGAACTTATTTTCACCTTGCGGTGTGATGTGATAAATGCACCATCCGCCCATCGCTTTCATTTTTTAAAAAAAAAAATTAAAGATATCTGAAGACCATTTATACAACGTAATTATCGAAGTTTCGAAATGCAGCTTTGAAACTGAATGTAAGAAAGTTAAAAAATTACCGCTGAAAACACAGGGTAACTTCGATGCTCCAGTGGTTGTCGTTTGTTCTACTCATACAAAATATCCTATGTTTAAAATTATTCTTCTTTTCCGTTTTATTCCTCATTACTTTCTACTCATACAAAATATCCTATGTTTAAAATTATTCTTCTTCTCCGTCTTATTCCTCGTTATTGAGGGTTGTGACCCTTGTGGAAGCAATGACTCTTCTCCAGTTATCCCTTGACTGCGCTGCACGTAGCGCTCCAACCACCGAGGTGCCTGCTGCTGCCTTAGTTTCAAATAACTTTTATGTTAATATACTGAAAAACCTTCTACAATAACTAAAGATGCATCCACCAAAATTTAAATAACGTGCCATTATGCCAAATTCTGCGCGCGCAAAATTAAGTGAAATTCACTGCCTACTATATCGCTTTCTGCGCTATTAACATCTGTAAATGGACATCCGTTTCGCGGTGCATAGTTTTGCTATTCTCCAAACAGTTAAACTAAATACCCTGGTTTTAACACTGTCATGATGCGGCACTGACTGAAGCTTGAGCATAATCTAGTATCAGACAAATGAGATTTGTTGTGACGAATCCGTGTTCTGTCCGTCTCATTGGCAGCTAATCGCGAATTTACGGTTCATTTTCGTCACTTTCATAAAGCGTTTTGTTCGCTCAAAAGGGGTCACATTGATTTTGTGTAACCTTTGCCAATTCTTTTGAATGTATTCAATCACCATTACATTTTCAAGCATAACTTCATATTTCTTTGACATTTCGATATTTTTCATTTTAACACAAAGTAGATACAATTTATGTTTTCATTATAAGAAGTAAGATTTTATAAGTATTATCCGATACTCGCATCAATTAATACGATCTAGAGAGAGAAATTGAGTAGTTTATTAACAGAATAAGAAAGTGAATGAAAACGTTTATCTACTGCACAATTTTCATTAATTTACAAGACTGCATGCAACAAATAAGACACGTGTAATAAAGTACCTACATGTAATCATATTTCATTTATTATGATGTATTTTATATATACTCTTTACTATAACATATATTTTTGTATTTCATAAGCTATTGGGTGACAATATTTATAATTTAACCTAACAATAAGCTAAAGTTTTGAAAAAACAGATCAATTAAATAGAGGGAATTTAACCTGTCCAGAAGTATGCAGCCCAGATGTTTGATAGTTTTTGAAGAGCATTTCAGTTTATTCGTGCGAATTTAAGTTTTCTCGTGTGTATCATTGTAAAAATTAAAATAAAATTCGTTTATTTCTGTGTACAATTTTGGTATTTTAAAAAAGGGAAATTCGTATCATAAAAATCAAATTACTACCTGAAAGTTTAGTATGACACAGTTTAAGATACAGGTTATTTTTACCTACAGTTAATATTTTTAAGAATACTTTTGTATTTGAAATCTTTTATTTTACAGTACTATAGAAGTACCGTTAAAGGTATTATTGTATTTCCAAAAATGGCAATTAATAATCAATAAATCAATCAAGCAATCAATAAATTATTTTAAATATTTTTATTATTAGGATGCCTTTTTGTTTGTAATGGTTATATGTAGAAAAATGATTTTAAGATCGCGAATGAAAATTAAAATGTATTTAAAAAATCGGTAAATATTTACCTATTCCTATATTGCAATCATACGGAAGTAACTCAAACGCGTTTTTGAACTCTAATTGGTTGATCAGTTGAAAACTTGATTTCGTTTAATGCAAGTAATTCGCAATTCTTTTTTAAAAATAATATATGTATTTTTTAACTAACTTGGATTGTAAATTATATCGAATAGTTAGTTATCTCTTCAACTACCCATGAAAATAAAACCATTATTCGCAGAAAAGCGTATTGTAATTATTATATAGAAGCAGTGGGTAACAAATATGACACGAGATAATGGAATTCCATCGTTATGAATTATAATAATTAGCTTGAATTGTATCGTAGGTCTGGAAAATCTGCTGTCATCTACGATCACTATCAGTGTAAGGAAATGTGGCATTGTTAATATCAGATGCGAGAGTCGTGATGAATGTATTATATTTCATATCTGACCGCGATAATGGGAAAGTTAGTGCTGCAGACCCTATATATGAAATTATTTATGCAGCGAGGCGGATTGTCACGATTTTGGCGTCCTTAGTTGCCAGCTACCGTAACACTGATGCGGGTAAGAAAGTGTCAACGGTGAAAGTAATCCCGAGTGTATCATCAATTATTATAAACTCAATCCTGATTTTTTTAATGATTTTGAACTCCTCTATCTTCCTAGGTCACTGCGCAGGTATCACTTTGCTCCTTCGTTTTTTTTTTAATATCCACAAGAAATGTTGTTTTCCACAACATTATTTTATTCTCTCTTGACTGATATCCTTTCTCGAATCGTATTACTTTTGACAAATTTACCATCAGAACACAGTTCCTACAAATGTATTGCGATACCTTTTATCTATACATTATGTTCCACTCAGTTTAGCGTGCTGCTTGTTTATTTATTCTTTCTTCACTGTGGTTAAAATTGAAAAGATATACGTTATGTCAATTGATTTTTTTACATTATTTATTTGAATTTCCAGTTCTTACCAAGAACTGAAATCATACGATATAATATTAGGAAATATGACAGTAATGCGTTTCTGTCTTATTCCTGGTGTTAGGTCTTGTTTCCGTTACATAATGTGTCTAGAGTAGACGTAATTTGTTAATTTAACTGGAAGCTGCCGACTAAGATCTTTTGTCTTTTCCACATTTTTTAAAAACATTTAAAAAATATATTTGTTACTTACCTTAGAAAATTTTCTTATTAGATTTATAGCATATATAGTTTATGTCTCTTAAAAATGAAAGTGTATGTGTATAGTTCACAATAAAATAAATTTAGTTTAACCCTAAAAAGACAAAAACTACACCAATACAATACACACAATCGATTCAATATCTTATATCAATCAAGATCTGTAACATAGATCATTTATTTTTCTTATTCGTCTCGTCATATTTTCTATATAAGACACCACTAATTCCGATAGATCTTTATGTCCTATTGCCTCATCAATTTTTGTCAACTAAAAACCTTCGTTTGCACATTCTGTTTCCATTTTAATTATTTTTTTAAAAAATTGGACATATCCACACTAAATTAGGGACATCTTGTGAAAACGTCTCATCACATTCACAAGTAGTCTAGTTTTGAAATATATTTTATATTAATGAATTAATTTTTAAATCAAACACAGATTTTTGAGTACTAAGTTGTATTTTATTAACAAAAACACATAAAAATTAATATTGTGACAATTGTTTCGCTTAGTTATGGCATTTTCAAACGAATTTTTGTTAATAACATACAACTTAGTAGACTCAAAAAATCTGTTTGATTTAAAAATTAATACATAAATTAAAATGGAGTTTACATAGAGCTACAAATTAAACGCCAAATCAATAAATATATTTTATATGTCCATATTTCCATGCAGTTATTATAAACTAAAGATGAAATAAATGAAAATATCAAATTTTTTAAATGTTACTACCACGTATTTGCTGCCCTGAGCTGAGCTGCATGAAATTCTACATAAAACAGTTGCTGGAAAACTAGGTTGTCCCGATTAGATCAATTTTGATCATTCATATCATGGTGCGATGATGGATTATCGCCGTTAAACTTATTTAATATTCCCTCATAAACGTGTCAGATATATTTATCGCTATAAGCTTTGTCTTGTTCCTGCTGCACACATCCAGCACCGGCACATTTGCGTCAGTAATTTGACACTTAAATCATGCATTGGCTGGTTATTCAAATGACTGCACAGAGCAGCGTAACGACAATAAATCGTAACAATTGACTGTACCGACAATATTCCCCGCGCAATTTCGCCCACACTAATCTCATATTTACCGCAGGATACTGCAAAATAATAACAAGCGAAATACACAAATAATGTATTCCTCTCTATTTTACTGCAGTGAGACAATGAACAATTTGCCTTCTTCTCCGTAAAAAGTAAAATTAACCTTGGGCTTAAAGAATTTACAAATCTTCCTACAACAACAAATATGTACTTAATGTAATCTGGCGTATGTCAATAAATGAAAACACAATTTGTCGGTGTGAAACTGAAAGAGAAACGTTTAAAAAAAATTATTTATTTTTTAAATATTCTATGAATTTTTATTTTATATGTTAAATATTAAAATCAAAATTCTAATTTGTATGTTATTTTTAAAAACACAAAAGTAAAATTTATATTATCCACTGACACTTCGTGATGGAATTGCATTTTTAATTTATTATTAGATTAAAACCAATATTTTTAGCTTTTCCACTTTTTTATTTGACCAGCGACCGGGTTTCGTCGTTACCGACATCATCAGACTGATGATGTCGGTAACGACGAAACCCGGTCGCTGGTCAAATAAAAAAGCGGAAAAGCTAAAAATATTGGTTTTAATCTAATAATAAAAAATTTAAAAATACAAAAGTAAAATTTGTAACAATTGTTCGCCTTGTTATGGCATTTTCAAACTACAGTGGTTTGAAAATGCCATAACAAGGCGAAATAATTGTCACTTATTTAGTTTTTATGTGTTTATAATAATAAAAAAAACAATTTATCTGACTCTAAAAATCAGCATTTGATTTTAATAATTAATATATAAATTAAAATAGAGTTTTAGAAATTAAACGCCAAATCTATAAATATATGAATTTTTAGTTTTTTTTAATGAAACGCTTGTATAATACCACTCAATGAGTTTTATTTCATTACACACAACTAGTTTAAAAAACCACAGATGTTTTCATCTATAGATGAAAAGTGAAATATATAGGTGTTTTTTTTTAAATTATTAACAGGCCATTCCATAAAGTTAATGCCGAATTAATAAATAATATAATTTTTAGGTTGTTATCAAAGCAATGTTTTCCCTGTGACCCTCACATTTTGCTAGAGAAATTCATATTATGTACCATCATATATATACACCTTTCAAATTCTATCCAATCACATTTTTGAAAACCCCGCCCATAGCCGGTAACGTGTAGGTTCCTCTCTCGTCTCACCAGACGTATCTAGGCGCACGCCCGCCCAAGGAGTATTGTTCTATGACTGCATTTTGTGTTTTGTTTTGATGCTATTCTGAACCCGGTCACGGCGAGATAGTGACGTTGTAGTTTTGTCGTGGGAGGACCAGATCTAATGACCTCTGAATCTATTATTGCTTCTCTCCTTTCGTACGATACTCGTCATCATTCCTCGGATGCTTTCATTATTTTCAAAGAGTATTTTCTCTTCCGCTTTGACTATACTATACATCATAATAATGATATGTACCGTACATGACCAGGATCGATCTTCTTGTTATATTTCGCATGTTCTATAAAACCATGTTCTTAACTTGGTTAATTTGTCAATTTTTTTATTGACATCTCAACATAGATGAAGAAGAATATGGAAGTCTAAGCGTTTAAAGGGATTACGACCGCCATAGCCTGGTTTAAGTGATCACTTTACACACGTGTAACATTCACCAATTCTATCCATGATTGACAACCACACTATTCAAATTCTTGGAACTTCTAAATATATTGATGTAACTCGAAACACAGTCCTTGCATTCAATAGACTTAACTACAGACATCTATGATGGGATAAGGCAAGCTTCTTATTATAAAATGCCCAGAGTTCCATATTCTTCTTCATCTATCTTCATATTTCTTTGCAATTTTGCTTCTTTGTGATGATCACTGTTTAAAAAAATAAACAATGCTAACTTATATCACAGTTGAGGTATTAAAATTCAGTACAAAATCACATCTTTAAAAAATAATTTTATACTAAATTTTGAACCTTGCTTTGTGATGCCGTTAAATACGTCTAAAATTTTCAAGTGCCTTTTAAAACTACTTTGATATCGCCGGTACCATCGTACTGAAATACACGTTTTTTGTTCGTAACTTTATCCACAGGTATGCGAATTGCTTTTAACCTCGAGTTTACGTGAAACTCGCATTTTTCGCATTTCTACCTGATAACAGTGAAGCAACCGAATCATTACGTCAGTTTCGTGTAGAGTATTTTCCTTTTTCACCAAGTTTCGTGCAATGTTTACGAAATGTGTTATTACATACTTCGTTAAGTAAATAGAGATGTTTGCATAATATTAAGTAAGTAAATAAAACACAATCGATACATCATGTTTTTTACATAATTTTCAATACAGAATTATATTTTATTTTATTTACAAATGTAATGAAATAATAGTAAATAAAATAACCAGTCAAATTATAAGCTACATAATAAAATTAAATCATGTTTTCAGACGGTTTTCAGTATGAATCCGGGGTTCGAATCTTGCATACAAATAAAAAAGAATCTGCTTAATAAAAGCTTTTCTTAATCCAAAATAGATGGCTGTTGTAAACGACCATCCAATATGTAACGAGATTGATCGATATATCTAGGAAATCATTGTCATTGAGTTCACAAGCGTCATGAGATTGATAATACATGGTATGAGGTCCAAAAAATTGAGTTGTGTGGTTATGTCATGAGTAGAATTGGTGAATGTTGCAAGTGTGTAAAGTGATCTCTTAATCAGCCTATGACAGGTCATGAGCCCTGTAAATACCCAGGCTTCCATATTCCTCTTCTTTATCTATGTTATGTTTAAAAAGAGAGTTTTATATTTATAACGTACTTGTTTTTGGTACTTTTTAAGTATTGGATGTTTTTCCCTTCTTTTTCCTGGCCACATCCCAGCTTATTGCCCTTGTAAACTGCTGGGGTCAGTTCTCCTCGTCCTCAGTTAATATGTCCTTCTGTCCTGGATAACGTCACCTAGGCCATACCTTCGAACCATGCTTTCTTTCTGCTTCACCCATGAATTCCTTGGTCTTCCTCTAGATAACCTTCGCGGAAGTATTGGACTTTTTCCGTCCCATATTAATTAATATTATCGCTTTGGAATTGTCGATAATCATGTTTTAGCCGTCACAATCAATCCGATATCGCCCATCGAAAGTTATCTTTGAATTATCTGCGTAGCACTCGAGAAAGTTTTCCATTGTGACGTATTATACAGATTGACGGAGTCAATTGTGACGTATTATACAGATTGTCGCTCGGTTACCTGGTGCTCATTCTTAGATATTACATTCAAATATCTCTGAAACGCGTTATTATGCGAAACAATGGCAGGTCGGATCGCGTTTTGGTTACTCGGCATTCAATTATTACCTTTGGCCAACCATGGAACCGTACTAACACTAGCAGTATGGTATGCTGTACACGAAAGTTTGCGCTTGTTTTAACGCATCACCTGTGATTACTATTGTATTGCACGACTAAGGAAACGACCGCTCGGGACTTGAGAATATAGCTCGGGGGATATTATTTATTATCCATAAGTAGCTAATTAAATATAATTATTACGTATCTGCAGCTCGCGTAGTATCCTGACTGTACTAAATTATTCATAAGTAAACAAACGTGTGTATACCATAAATATCGCGTTTAATAAATACCATAAATATCGAGTTTAATAAATTTATTTATTAAACTTCGTGTACATAATAAATGTACATTGGTAGGCTTATTGCTATAAAACAATATCTTCAAACCAACCGAAAAATATATTTTGGCCTATTGGCCAAGGTTTATAAATAAGGAAATTGGAAAATCATATTATAAACAGTTGCTGTATAAAAGTAAATTGAAATGAAATTGAAACAATGAAGAAAAACACAGTAGGATTATGTGGATAGTTGAGGGGAGTGTCAGATAAATGGCGGATTTATTAAAAAACATCGTTGCTAGTTTAATATATCAATCGTCTACGACAAAAATAGATCCTAATTCAGCACTCGTAAATGTATGCTCACATCAGGATACGCAAAATAGTTTTTCGATAAAACTACGAAAACGCATGTCCATTTCCATATCTAAGGGCGTATGGGATGGCCACACGAGCGTTAAACACCTAATACATAAATTCCACATGTCCTAATACAATTTACAAAGATAACATTCTGAAAATACAGTAAAACTTCATTTAAATGGTCTAATTATAAAAATATTATTTTCCATCATATTTTTTTGATAAAATATTTCACAACATTTTTAATGTGTCCTAATACTTGTTCACAAATTGAACTTAAGAGGTGTCAAAAAAAAAATAAAAATATTTTCTATCCTTTCGTAATCCGTAATACTACGTTATATCATTCTAGGTCCATCAAAAGTCGTATAAAATATACATGTTTTTGCTGTTGGTGCATTGTGCATGCGTACATTTCCATAAATTCTACAAGTAACACTGCCAACTTCTTAACGAGCCCCCAGCACGTTCATAACTTTAGAACTCATTATAAGTTTCCTCCTAGTAAACAATAAAGCACCGCGCCACGCGTAGGCTGCAGAATATCCTTACCTTAAGTCTTTCCTCGATAACTTAAATAAGGTTTAAATTAATTTTATCCCAAGGTACGTATAACTAGACGCTGTATGTAACTCAAACATGAAACTTAACGGTTTGCAAAAGTTTGTTCGGGGATTGTCTTGATTTTGATTGAAAATGTTTGTGTTTCTTTGTGATTATATTTTTAATTTAATACATGCTGCCATAAGCTTTGTAATTGTATGTAATTTCTAGTATGTAACAGTCGTTTATTTGACGAATTGTATTAAAAAATCTGATGTTATTGATAGTGATGATTTTTATTAGTGTATTCTTTATTGTTAGTGTACCGTAGAACGGGGCTACTTGAACTTGATGTGTTACCAGTACAAAAAAAATTAAATCTGTATTTGGTCTACAATAATGAACGTATAAGTGTCACCTGTCAGGGAAACAATGAATCATGTCGATACGTTCATTATTGCAGACCAAATACAGATCTAAATATATTTTTTTGTACTGGGCTCAAGTAACACATCATAGTTCAAGTAGGCCCGTTCTACGGTACATATTTTTGTAGGGTATAACATAACATTGGTTCTAGGTTTGACCACAATTTGACCACCTAAAAGTAATAAATAATATTTTATCAAATATGTGTATATACATCATTAAAACATAAATAATCTTTAAAAAATCGTGTTAGGGTATCATATCGAAAACACGCACGTTGTGTGTTTTTAAACTCTCGGTATACAAGCGATGCATCGGTGTAAATACTGTGTTCACGTCACCTCTGGTCGCTTGACGTATATGTCTGCGATGCAACGCCTTGAAATACCATATCCATTTTTGAAAACACAAACATAAATTTATTACATGAGGTGTCTCTGGAGGTTAATTAGCCCTTAAGCCTTAGAACTACGTGCATACTATTTCAAACTCATAACCATAATTCATACTCAGTCTAAATACCAAGCACGTATGTGCGATATAGGATATACGTAAGTGCTACATGTAGTATAAGCTGTATGCGCATGTATGTGACCCTACGCATACATATGCAAGTGTCGTGTGAACTAGCGGCTTGCTGTTGCCTAGATAAAAGGCCGGCTTATCATAAACCGGCACGGGCCAAATGCACACTTTCATACATAATGTACAATCGCTCGGTGAAATGTTTGCATTATAGTAAGGTTAAATCGTGATAAATATTCCCACCGTGGAAGGCTAATGGCTACCACATTCTGTATCGACTGTACTATTACCTCTTTTAGTGTTAAAAATGTAGTCATATTGCATTATCTTGATAGATGCCTTATAATTATTTGAATAATGGTAGTTTCAGTTATTTATATGTTGACTTCTATCAAGGACGTACAGAAAATTATACATTTGTACGTAAAGCAATGTTGTTTTTATTTCGACGTTTTGTTTCTGAAAAACGATAAAATATCAAAATCAAAAAACAATGAAACTCTACAATTGTATATTTTTTATAGCTTTCATTTTATTATTCAAAGACGTTTCACCATTTACGTTCATTAATGAATCGTCCATAATAAAGCAATAACTAATTTAACAGGGGTTGACTGAGTATTAAAACTGTTGTCATAGTATTGTGAATTTTCTTACTAAGTACATTATTTAAATTTTATTAGCCCGCATAAGTACGATTTTTGTATTTCTTGTTTATATGTTACAAAGATAATATGTGGGTGTGATAAATTATGTTTTATAATAAGTAAAATGTTTTATTTTTCATTGGGCTGATTTATCTTTGTTGAAAATTCCAATTTGTATATGTATGCAGCCCTGCTAGTAAAAATACAGTAATTACACTTATATAAAAAAATAATTAACATTGAAAAGTTATTAGCGTGAAAAGTTCCTTTGAAAAGTAAAAATGTACAGTAAATAGACATATAAAAAAAACATAAGGTAAGAAGCATGTTTAAAGGAAAAAATGAGAAAATATAACTAATCTCTAACACAAATATCTTTCCAAGTATTTTTTCCGATCATTCATTTTAGATCCTTGACTGGGTTCTATTTTATGTAAATCAGGCAACGGTTAATTGGGGTACAGGCAATATATTGTACGGACCTTACTCTGAACTTAGTTGAGTTTATCGGCCCCACATGTATTTGATTATTGATACGGAATAAAAACATTACAACTTTGATCTTGGCTAAACTCACATTTTACATAGTAGGGGCGTATTCAATGCGGTATCAATTTAATTCATTGCGTTGATTTATGCCGTGTCTACGCATTAGAAAGCACCTTTATTTAAATATTATGTTTTCTGTGTTCAACAATAAACACTACGCTGTAACCAGTTGTTCCCTCCTATTTTCCACTTATATTTTATGAATTCAAATGACACGGCATTGAAATTGATTTGCGATAATACTCGTAAGAATTACACGAAGGAACTGAACAGGTTGCCTCATGAATATGTTCGCACATTCTCCAGACTGCATGCTGCTCAGTTCAGTGCCTGGAACTTCCAATTGTGGCTCGGCAATACCAAATCTGGAGACAGTATAGTTCTCTTGTCTCTAGGTGACCTCTCAGATGATAAAATACCTACAGACTCTCTCCACACGGAATGCAGTCGTAATGCAGTGAACACCTACTTATTTACGCCATATTTTCAATGTGTGTTACATTTTATTAGATCAAATTCGAAATCTAAAAAAATAGAACCAGAGAACATCGCCGCCGACTGAACTAGTAATTATATTTCAGAATTTGCGAATCACATAATATAAATTAACTACTCATTTGACTCACATACATTTAAATTATTACACTTACTTACAAACAAAGGTCAAGTCATGAACATTTTAGAAAATTTTGAAATACATTAAAATTGAAATTTTGATAACACGTCGATTAATAATATGCTTTTTCAAAATACGTCACTATTATGTTTCTTTTTACAAAATGTCCCGTTCCGTAATCCTCCCCCCTCTATTTATTACCCTACCAACCTCTTTAAATACTTAAATATTTTTTTGCTCGATAGTTTTACATTTCGATGAAAACTTCTGCTGTTTTCGAAACTAATCGCGTGTAATTAAATAAAACTCATTAAGTGTATTACACAAGTGTTTATTTTTTAATAAAATAAAATTCCCGCAAACGCTGATGCGACAGTCAGGAGAGCGATGAAATTAGTTTTAAATCGCATAAGATCAATTGTGTTAAGTAACTAATTATTTAAGCTTTTGTGTGTCAACTTGTTCTTCTACATTTCGCATTTAAACATTCTCGCAATATGTATTGACAGTTGAAAACACAATAAAACGGGAACGCACGACTCCACTAAGCTGAATTGACAGTTTTGTCTCGAATTGCAAAATACGGCGCTACGTGTTGCGTTTTACGTTTTTTTTTTTCGTATAGGCATTTCAAGTTTGTATATTATGTAATATTCAATATTTTATCTTAAAACTGTTGTACCTACTGTATATAATTATTGTGCTTTGTAAAAAAACACTACTCATGCATAATGCACTCTCCAATAACTGATTTTTGATTTAAAAAAAAATATTATTTACTTACTCATTTCCATTGTTTACGAACTGCAATTGTACCGTATGCATCGTAAGTATCGTTGCAAAAAGGTTGTGCATTCCTGAAGAATTACCTGATCGATGTTACACTGCCATGAGTAAATTAATTTTAAATTGACTTGCTCCCAACCAGCGCATCAAATTTGGCGATCGTGTCTTTGCTGTTGCGCATATAATGCCATTTTACCAGCAGTCAGAAACTGAGAGTAAGAAACATTCTAAGCAAACATTCTGTAAACATTCTTCAAACCCTTATCCGCAACCAATTGTGCATAGGGCACTGCATCATAGAAACGCAGTGTTATCTTGATCATTAACACATGAAGGAAGGGTGATCAACCCTCTGCTACCAGGTACCAGTCCAAGGTAATATTGAATAAATAAGAGTGAAAAAATCACTTATATTTATTTTACCCCCCCCCCTGGGAATCGAACCCTGCACCTCCAGCACGGTATTATATTGATAATAATAATTGTAATATTATTGTCCGCCTCCGTAGTGTAATGGTCAGCACGCTCGGCTACCGTTCTGGAGGTCCCGGGTTCGATTCCCAAGGGGAGTAAAAATAAATATAAGTAATTTTTTCACTGTAATATTTATTCAATATTACCATGGACTGGTACCTGAAGCGGAGGGCTGATCACCTTTCCTTCATGTGTAAAACGATCATGATAACACTGCGTTTATAAGACACAGTGCCCTATGCACCATTGGGGTGCGGATAAGGGTTTTATTATTATTAATATTATTATTGATTAGTGTATTAAATCACAATTATTATTAGAGGGTTTTTAATAGCTTATTTACAGGCGAAAGTTTGCCTGCGTCCGAACGAAGACCCCATTATGCCACTTGAATGAATGAATATTCCTTCACGTTTCGGTTTCATAATGTGATTCGTACCGTCATTAGACAGATGGCACAGTTATTAGTCATTTCCAAATATACTCCCAGCTCCCACTACTAAAGGGAGTTCCACGCGTGATAATGTATCAGATCCCCATTCACTTAAATTCAATTAGGCCGTCTCTCTTTCAATCGTTCTACGAGTATTTACAACGTTGCCTTTTGGGTTAATATTTATTGGATCGATTGTGCCAACTTTTGATTGTTTCCAGATTTTATAAAAAAAAAATATTATTAAATGACCTTTACTGGTTTTTCCCCCAACCTTGATAATTTACATTTTTTTAATTACAATATTAGTGATATGTTATCGAAAAAAAACGTTTTGGTTTTAAAATAAATGTCAGGTCAGATTAAATTAATGCTTTGTAAACGGATGATTCGGGACGCTTTTTATCTGATAAATAAATATAGCGTCGATACGTCTAAGATTTTTTTTTTATTAAAAAAAAATAGTAATGCATTTTTCTTATCATGTTGTATGATAGTTTATTCTTATTATTATTATTCAAAATATATGCACTTTTTTGTATACTAGCTGCACCTGGCTACGCATTGCTGAAGCTAAGTCGTATTAAATGGAAAAGAAATGAAAAGAAAGCGCACATTTCATGTTTTTTTACAATAATGAAGCAATGAGAATATTTAATATCTGTGAAACAACAATGCAATCGAAAACATTGAAAATGCTATATCACGGCAGCTGTCAAGAAGCATGTTGTCACCATGAGCAATTTTTTTTATTGTGTATGTTGTTGTTACGTTTAACAGGTGGCGGTGCCATTATGGTCACAAAAGTTATTAAAAAAAACATAACTTTATCTGTTTTAGATAGACGTTTTGTCGTATAAAAACACGTTTGTATTTTTATACTACGTTGCGTCAAAATTTCAAAGCGATCGGTATACAGCTTAAATTTTTTATTTAAGTAAATAGATTATAAGGATTTTTCTTCATCCGGACGATGTTATTTCCCAATTGTTCCCGATAATGAAATTTCTTATTTCCTCGTATGTGTACCATACACCATTATTATTTTTTCAAGAAGTTTATTTCCAAAATAATTAACCCAGTAATTGATTTATTAATCGTCGGCTTAACCCGTAAAATTTCTACTTCAAAAAAACTACATATCGGCTTACAATAGAATTTATTAAATATTCAAGCCTGATCATCAAACGGAATTTATTGTTTTCTTGCTTACACATACAACATTAATTCAATTCAATCAATTCAAACCCTTATCCGCACCCCAATGGTGCATAGGGCACTGCACTATATAAAGACAGTGTTATCTTGATCGTTAACACACAAAGGAAAGGTGATCAGCCCTCCGCTTTAGGTACCAGTCCAGGGTAATATTGAATAAACATAAGAGTGAAAAAATCACTTATATTTATTTGACCCCCCCTGGGAATCGAACCCGGGACCTCCAGAACGGTAGCCGAGCGTGCTGACCATTACACTATGGAGGCGGACAAAACATTAAAAACAACATTAAAAAAAAGTATTTTTACAAATGATAAATTACGCTTGATGGTTAAATTGTAATATTATCTTTTCTTCCTTTAAAGAAATTCCTAGTGGAGTTAGACACTTTGCGGGTTAAGCCGACGATATGGCGCTTGGTACGCCTGGTTATTAATTATAATTTTAGTTTCTAATGTCTATGATTAGCAGTGATGTAAGCAATGCGTTAATTATCCGTGAGAAACATTTTGCTTGTTAGTCAAAAAAATATCACGGAATTTGTTTGGGATCTATGAATATTTTTAAAAAAAGTGCCGTAAATACATTTTAAATCAGTATTTATCATTTTTATTATTTTGAAAATATATATATTTACCGACAAATATACTCTCTTTAATTGGTTCGGCAGTTAACTAACTAACTAACTATCACCCCGCTTCCCCGAAGTGGTTGGCAGAGATAATAAATAGAACGCCACACCACTCTGTCTTTGCAAACATTCTTCGCCTCTTTCACGTTCATGCATCTCCTCATGCATACCCGCCGATTATTACGACTCCTAACCTGACCACTTTCAAGTATTTGGCATACCTGATCGTGCCATGTTTTTCTCGTTCTTTCTCTGCTCCTTTTTCCAATTACATTCGCCTCATTAATTTGTTTTACCGTTCTTTCCCCATTCATTCGTTCTACATGTCCAAACCATCTCAACACACCTTTCTTAATTTTGTCGATAATGCTTATCTCAGCTTTGCATTCCTTCCTTCAGCAGTTACTTTGTGGTAATATGTATCTATCCATTTTTAATTTAAGTTTTACTCGGGGAATACCATAATTTCTTTGAATCTATTGTGTTACGTGTTGCGAGTGGTACTCACCAAGTAAAACTTAAATTAAAATATAAATTTAAACGTCATATTTAAATCGTAATATTATTAGTTCTTCCAGTATGAATTACCTTTTTTCTGTTTTTAATTAACTGTTTTTTTTTCTTTTTTCCAGGTAAGGATACCTAAAACAAGAGATTTTTGGATACTAGAGAAGAAAAATTTTTTGGAATGGGTAACATTTTAATATTTTTGTTTTAAACAACATTTTAGTATTTTTTTTACTCATTACCGCGTTCATTATAAAGAGTTGATTCGAACAGCTGAAAATGCCTACGTACGCGTAGCGACAATATTTCAGTTTATTCAAATTCTCACACTTTTCATCCTGAAATTTCTTAAGATATGCACACGTACCCGCGCAACAATTCCCTTTCATTTACTTATCACATTGTATTTTACGTTTGTTATTTTTCTCGACTTTTCAATACACCGCCGCGGATTTGTTACCGCGAGTCTGGTAGCGTCGGGATGTGTTATTCTGAGAAACTTAACACTCGAGAATTATAACTAACAACGCGTCAGATTTGTTATTTTACTAGACTCAAATGAATATCCCGTGAATCGGAATAAGGCTGTATGTGTCAGTATGTTTCCACTGCATCCGTGCGCGGCGCTAGTGTCGCCGTCTGTGACGTCGAGTTCCTCCCTCGCTCAGTGCACCTCCGACTGCGCGGGAGTCGAGAACGTCGTGTAGGTCCGTCACGCTACTTTTCGCGTATCTCACGTGGCCTCTAACGTTACGTGTTGTGTGTACTACGACTGTGAGTCAGTGCGGTGTCTAGCCCCGTTGACTAATCGATTCAGCTGTTCTCAGTGTTCTGTGATGTGCATTCTATGCTCGTGTGCAACCCGTTCGGTTTGGAAATTCTGGCGCACCGGAGGAAACAACTGTCAATACATGATTTAAAAAAGGTAAACTTTTAACGATGTTGCGTGCAAAACGTTGTAAGCCTGTCGATACGAAATAATCGTTAACCATCCTCCCATATCACAATAAATAAGTAAAAAAATCAGAAAATCCTTTTACCCCATATAAAAACCATTATTTTCCAGTAATATTACAAAACATTAAGCAACTATTATCCAACCAAACTCTAGCTTAATTTATGAATTAAATATTAAAATGAACCATCCCATACCACAATAAATAAGTTAAAAAGCAGAAAATCCTTTTAAAAACCATTATATAAAAACCATTCTTTTCCTGTAATATTACAAAACATTGAGCAACTATTTTCCAACCAAACGATAGCTTATAAAATTATGTATATTAAAATCGATAATTTGTAAATTAAATATTAAAATCAAACACTGATTTTAACAGTACTAAATTTTTTTATTATTAAAAACATAAAAAATGACAATTGTTTCGCCTTCGCTTTTTCAAACTTATGTGAAGATTAAATAGACCGAAGGTCCTTATATAGCTATACAATTATATATTCTCAAGTAATAGTCGCAACATGTGCAGTAATAATTTTAAAGGGAAAACAATAGTTGAGTGTAAGGCTACCTTAATTGAATATAAAATATATTCATCAAATCTTTTTCGTGTTAATAAATATATGAAACTTCCCAGTCTGTCGTCTTATCTGCTCCTTGCAGAGAGATCCCGTTTTCATAGCTCATGTATAAACATTACTCCTCGTGTTCAGCGTACAATATCAAATTTTCAGCATTTAATGGGTATAAAAACATAAAACTGTCGTACTACATTGATTACCCGTTTTTCTAAAAACACGAGGATATTCATTTAAAAATATTTTGGGTAAAAAATATCAATTTTGAATGCATTGAATGCTGGCTATTTTTAAGGGCCGAAAATGAATATAATCACCTACTTTACCGATTACCTACTAATCTATTGGCCTTACCCTTAACTATTGGTTTCTCCCAAATGTTATACCTGATAAGACTTATTATTACTTAAGTACCTAGAATTGTATAGCTAAAGGACCCTCAGTCCTTTAGTCTTCACATGAGTTTAAAAATGCCATAACAAGGCCAAACAATAGTCACAAAATTTATTTTTATGATTTTAATATAAAACATTTAGTTGACTTTAAAATCAGTGTTTTATTTCAATATATAAATATACTAGACATTTATTGGTATTCGTATTAAAAAACATGTGCTTGATTTGTATTTATAATTTTTATTTAATAGAGTGCCTATTTATTTGATTATGTTTATGATTTTTCATCTTTTCTTTCTTCCTTTTGCTATTCTTGCTTTTATAATATTACAATCGTAATAATGACTCTTTTCTGCCCTTTAAAATGGGTCGGCCATGTTTAATGCCAATATTTATATTTACTGTTTTAAGATTTTAATGATGCAAAAATCCAAATTACCATTTTTGCAATAGCTATACTGTATTTACAAATTATATTTTCTTTCTAATTGTAATAGATTTACATTATCCACTGACACTTCGTGATGGAATTGCATTTTTAATATATTATTAGATTAAAACCAATATTTTTATATTCTCAATATTATTAATATTTAAATATTTAAATATTATCAATATTTTTAGCTTTTCCACTTTATTTAAATAAAGTGGAAAAGCTAAAAATATTGGTTTTAATCTAATAATATATTTCTCATTGTATTTATGATTGAAGTAGAAAATTCATTCCCACAAAAATTATTTAAAACAATGCCAACACCAATATCGACTAATTGTCAAATCTTATTCGATATGACATTTAGCAATCGATGAGATATTATAATAGCTAATCACCCATCTCCATTAAATTTATCAATGGCGCTCATAACTGGTTTTGTGTTATTATTATTTTTATATACAGGTTGGCACAAAATTAATCACCCTATCGGAAAATATTATAATTTTGGCAAATGACGTCGTATGTCAATCATATTTCACATTTGTGAACTATACAGTTGTAGTATACAGATTCAGGGTGGCGCATAATGAATCATCTATTTCTTTTTTTAACTTTTACTAATTAAAAAAAGAAGAGTTTGAGTGATGGAATTCTTTATTTGGACATAAACAATTTTTGTGAAGTGAAAAAGATGATATTCGTCAAGTGGCTGCCGCCAGTGTTGATACATATTTGTACCTGTTTTATCAATCTATTTATATACTGCAGCTGTCTAGTTCACAAATGTCAAATATGATTGACGTACGACGCCATTCGCAAAAATCATAACATCTTCCGATAGGTTAATTAATTTTGTGACACCCTGTATAAGATACTGATAATGTGATTGTAATTATTTGTTTGCTATGAGATATTTTAAATATAATACGAACGAACATGTGAAAATGATGTATTATTTTTTATATACCGTGTATTACTGGCGTTTAATCATGTTTAGATCGCGTTCAAACAATTTCCATTTTCTTATTTATGCTATGATTTACCAACAATTATAATTTAATCTGCACTTCAAGTGATAGTTTCTCTTTTTGCTGTACGCTAATCACCGAGATTGTTGTGATTTGGCTCTGATAACTTGGTCTAGAATCTAGAAAGTTTTACACAAATTTTACCTCACCGTGTTTTTCTAGTATTTAACAATCCGGTATACGTCCTGCAATGTGTTAATTTTTACATTAAACTCAGGGCACTGTAAAAAAGTTGATTTTCCTCAAATTTGCATTATTAAACTATGTATATTTATTTACAAAATTTTGATTACATCTAAATACTTAGGAGCCTTTTTTTACGTAATTTTTTTGACATCTCAACATAAGTGAAGAAGAATATGGAAGTCTGGACATTTACGGGGCTTACGACCGTCACAGGCTGGTTTAAACCAAATTTAATTAAATTTGTTTAAACGACGTTTGAAACACGTGAATGAAATATTTTAACTGGTTTGAAAATTTGTCTTTTAGATGTAGATGAAATCAGAAAAGTTAATATTAGAAAACATTTTTAAAAAATTTATACCTTTTGTTTTTTTTTAGAATAGTTTTTAATAAATTTCTGAATCAACCCAAAAGCTCCTTTTCGTTTACTCACCTTTCCTCGGAATTGTAAATCTTTTGTTATCGGGAATTTCTCTGGAGTTTTGCCAAGACTTGTAGCATAAGAAATCCCTAACTCGCTTTCCGTTTACTCATAAAATATTTATCTGAGTAATGTCATATGTACCTATTATCTACATATTTACGATTCACATAACATGATAAGAAATTGGTTTATATATATACACTTTCAGTAGTGTTGTTTACAAGAAGTAATTGAAATATTCATATTATCTCTGTTTACATTTATTGATTACAATATTGATAGATTATAAATAGAATTGACCGAATTTATATATAGTGGTTCTTCTCCTTTACATTCATCCTCTCCCACTCTTCGTAATTCTGACCCTTGTTCAGCCAATGCTTTTGAGGATTCATATTTCTGCAACATCATTTATTTCGGCAGCCTTCGTTCTTGAGGGTAGAAATTAATGTCATGGGTTTTGGAATTATTATGTATGTATCATTTTACACTAAAAAGTGGAGACCATGCATTTTCAACACTCCCCCTATTGAACATCCAATTTATTAAGAATCATTTATAGTGTAACATACATTAGAAAAATTTGTGATTTTTTAAACTAATTGGGTGGCGTCAAATTATTATTTTCCACTGCTTTCATTTTTTTTTAAATAATAAAAAAAACAACTCGGAAAACTATTTAAATTTTTCATATTATATCTATAACGTGCATGGTGTTATTTTCATCATATTATCTAATAATTTTTCATTCTAAATAACACTCAAAATCCATTATAAAACTTTCGCTACAAACACTTAACAGCGTCTATAGATTCAATTTCTCAAGCTGAGTGCCTATAAATTCACACAATACTACGCTCACGTACCTATTTATTTTCACTAGATTTTCCTCTCCAATAATATACAATTGTAACTATCAATTTATTTTTAATTCAATATTTCGTGGTTTATCATTGTGAGGCTGATAATAGTAATATAAAATGCCAAACTTCCTGTTTTCATGCTATTTACCTGGAGTTTTATAATCATACACGGCACAAAAATGATACTTAGAGTTTATGTTTGGACATCCTTAGTTAACGTAACAATGAAATTTGTATGACTAAGCAGATTGTTATACACTTGTTTAAATCCCTTTTAGTGCATTAATAAACAATAATATTTCATCTTTTTCTTATTTTTTATGTACATTTCTCAATTATTTTCAATTACACTACAAGGAGAATTTTTATTATTTTTTTCAGAAGATTTCCGTTTTCAAACATACATTTGTTATTACTTTTTATGTTAAATCTAAAGAATAGCCTCTCAAGCCATTAGTACGTCATTATTTCGTCACAAAGGTGTGAATAATTTAAAGATTAATGGGATTAATAAATATAAAAAAACTGGTTTCTCACAATCATTAACTAATCACAGATTTATTCAATTCTCAATGATTATTTTCACTTGAGGAACGAATTTCTGTTTAAACTCTGTCTCTTCCTGAAGTTGCCGTGGTAAATACATTTTTTTCATCATAGAAAACATTTATTGTTATTTTAATACTATGTCGTAGGTACTTACACATTTTTTTTAGTATTAAAACCAAAGATTTTTTTATAACGTTATAAAATTATATAAATATTATCATATTTTGTTTATATCAGTGGAATAACCAAAATATAAAACCCATAATATTGATATTTTTCTGAGTAATAATAATACTTGTATTTTTGTATGTTTAAAAAAATTGTCATATATTATGATTTAATTACAATTAATATACCTTTTATGTTTTAATATACCTACTGTACATTTGTTTACATTGGATATGTACGAGTATATGTACTTGAAAATTATAAAAATAATCATTTCTTTAGTTTAGTTGTTTTCGTGTAAAATCATTTATCTCGCGTATTTATAAAATGTTATCTTTTGTTTATGTTGTATTATGAAAATGGGAAGTTATTTATATTTTATTTTATTTATTTATTTAATATAATACGTTGTTTATTGGTATACGGTATGTACTGTATGGTATTGGTATAATTTTTTGGTATACGGTAGGTACTGTTTTGTGAAGGTATTCGTCGTTCAGGAAATTTTTATTACTCTTTTGAAATTTCCGCAAGCTAAATTTAACAAGGAGCACTTTGGCTTACTAAAATACTCTATAGAGAGTGGAATTCCATGGTCAAAAGCATTGCGTCAGTATATTAAGTAATTGGCATTGGTCATAGCGAGTTTTATACGTAAATACTTATCTATCAAATATATTATAATATGAGTACAATAGCTGTAATGTTCCTACTCAGAAAAATATACCACGGAGATTCTTGTTCCATTACATTGCCTGTGTTATTTACTGCTTATTTTCGCTAATTATCACATGAGTTATTGTGATGTCTCGTTGTTTTGTTGGGATCGTGTTTATCGTCATCTAATTTATCCGTTGCATTAATAATACCGCCATTTAGATAAGGATAATTGTAGCGAAGGTAAATATTACTTTACGATAATTGTTTGGAATTCTAGAGGAAAGTGATAGCACTATTAGCATAGATAGAATAATACGTGGTGCACATTTATTTTATTTAAATATAAATGCATACTTACCTATCGTGGTTTAATTAGGTTTTCGGTGAAAATTTAACATAATTTAAAATGTAAATATTTTATATTCGTTAGAAACGTGAAGATTTGTTTGTAAGATAGTTACATATGAAAGAAAACCTCACATTACGCTCTTCCAGATAGTAAAAGTTTCTATCCTGAACTTGGATATGAGCCAAGTTTTCCCAAAACATTTAACGATTTTCTGTTGAAAGTAAGTTGTTTTTTCGGTTTTACTCTAATATTTTCGTAGTAATTTCACTATTCTACAATTAAGAAAATGAATTCACTTGAGTGGTATTGTTATGTAAATATAAAATGTGTGTTTTTTTTATGTGTACTGACTGTTTCATACAATATATACGCTATAGTGAAATAGGCAGTGCACTCGATCATCGTACTGATTACGAAATGATTTACTTAATATTGCTTACAAAGCACGCACCGATCCTGCATTCCTTCCCATTAATAATGCTTTCCGTGTTCACATGAGTAATTCCTTTGCCAAAATCTACCGTGCATTGTTATACTCATAACTTACTGTTAGCAACGCCTAATTGTATTTATCGGATGATTGAAGGCGGCGATCATTTCTGTGCCGTTATTGCTTATGGCTCGTGGATAATCTATACATCTATAGGGCGGTGACCGGTCATCTTATGAAAGAGAATAAAAATTATCTTCTGCGGCCTTTTTACTTCCCACTCAGTTTTTTTTTCAGTCTTGTATCTATTATATCAGGCAATTGTTCGCTGTCATAAACTTTTTGGATTACGTTTTGATTGCCTTTAACAAGTATCGTATCCTACGCTTCGACTCCCTTTTTTTAAATGTAATTCGTTCAATGCTTACATCATAATTCACAAAAACTATCATCTATGATTTTGATTAAACAATTATTCGGGAATGCGATAAAAATAGTAATGGCTTCTTGCCACTTACCACCGATATTCGACTCTCTGTAACTTGTTCCCTAGAATTAACCGCAGATCTGTAGCTTGAGATCTGAGATCCATGTTCCCTGACCATACTACAGTACTCACATGTTCTTCCAGGGACAGTTGCAACGTGATATCCATGAAATAGAAATACGTCATGTGTAGGTACATGTCAGCAGCCCTATGTATCTACAGGATTTTGTGGTAAAATTCTTACTTTTTACCTTTTCATTATGTTTAGTCGATTTTTACAATATCATAATTAGAAAATAATATACAGAAAGGAATATAAGGCTGAACTAGGGATACTTCAAAATATTAAGAAGAGTTCTTTAAGGTGATATGAACATGTGGAGCGAATGGATAGCGAGAGAATGACTAAGAAAGTAAATGTAACGAGGACGGGCGAAAAAGGCTTGGCACGATCAGATCAATCAGAACCTAAAATCTAGCGATGTAAAAAGTCTGTGTAATCGGAGGGCGTATACGACTAGATGTATGGATGTGAAGTTAGTGAGGAGTGTATGTCAAGACAGTGTGGCGGTTCATCCTCTCTGCCTACCCCTGCGGAGAAACAGTGTGATGGTAGTAGCAGTAGTAGATATTATTATTTTTATATTAATCTCAAATAAATTCATTCGCTGACGTCAGTGATTCCTCTGAACGTCCTTGATTTCGCTTCTTCTGCGATAGCATGTTATTAAATTTACGTTCCAGTATTAAATCGCGAGTAACTACGTCAGTTCTAACGACAATCAGCATAAGAGAATTCACATCACCTCGAATGCTGGCGCGCCTTCTTGTCCATGTAGCATGAAGCAAGTATTAGATCATTTTATACCAAAGGTCTAAAAATTGTGCTATTAGTATTGTTATATATTTTTTGTTTTTAATTTGACCAGATTCTCTCATCGCTTGATATCATTAAAGTATCGTTAATCTCAGGTATCATGAATTACATTTTCCCTGTATTACATTTTTTTATTTATTTAAATTATTAAATTATGGGAAGTTATTTTTCGTTAAATTATTGGATTACTCTACAGTAGAACCTCGATTTAACGAACTTCAGATATAACACAAAAATCAGATCAAATGTAAATAAAAAATCCTATCAATTTTGTACACGCTTAAATCGAACAGCAAAATCACTTTACGACGAGTGTCAATAAATAGAATTTTGTTTGTGTTTTATACTGTCAATTTGTATCTAAATACAGTGTTTATATATTTTTTTGACATCTCAACATAGATGAAGAAAAATATGGAAGTCTGGGCATTTACGGAGATCATGACCGTCATAGGCTGCTCGAAGTAAAATAAAAAGAAAAATAACTCCTATAATTGGAGACAATCCAGATTTGTGAACAAGTATCTGGACACGCTCAAAATGTTGAAAACTGACTCCATTTGTTTTTCTCACATACTAACAATTTTCAATAACAGTTTTGATGATGTTATGAGGGCAAGTACTATTTCTCAAATATGTTATTAAAATATCATTAAACGTGATATGGGGCTTACGAATAAGCGCTTACATCACAATTAGTTATTTCGGTGTTCATATTTTAATATAACGGACTTTCTTCTTTAACGGACACCCTATCCCCCCAATTGGTCCGTTATATCGATCTTTTACTGTACTGATATTTCTTAGTACTTTGAATGAGTCAACCTTATTTCGATAACGATTTGCGGTTGCTTATCTCCTACTAAGTGAAATTTGTCGGATGTTCCGGGTAGGTTGTCTCGTGAAGTCATGACGCCACAGGCGATCGGTCCCAAAAAACCCGGCGAGTTGAGGCCATTCATCTCCGCCAACGGCCTCGAACTCGTGGATCGTTTTTCCTCGTCCTTGTTTTCCGAGTGACTCGCTCTTTGTTCTGCTGCAATTTTGTGCACTCTTATGTGAATTGAAAATTTTCGATCCCTTCAATTTTACATTCATTGTTTAACATACGATTAATATTTCATAACTAAAATGTAACTTTGTTTTAAAATCACTATAAATATTTTACAATCACTTAATTATAATGTCTACCGGTTTCGAAGCTAACCTCTTCTTTATCAAGACTGATTAATACATTAATCAGTCTTGTCTTGATAAAGAAGCAGTTAGCTTCGAATCAGTCTCGATAAAGAAGCGGTTAGCTTCGAAACCGGTAGACATAATTAAGTTATAAAATATTCATAGTGATTTTAAAACAAAGTTGCATTTTAATTATAAAATGGAAAATCACAAAGTTAGTGCTTCAAATATAAATTATATGATTAATATTTTGTTATCATTTTATTATTCGTCTACAAGAAGCGTTCACTCGATATTTTTTATGAACTAGGCTCCTCAGACGCCAATAACGTTGACTCTCATTACTAATTTATTATTTTTATTTCTTCTTCATCCCTTATCCGCACCCGACGGTGCATTAAGCACTGCATCATATAAACGCGGGTTATCTTGATCGTTAACACATGAAATAAAGGTGATCAACCCTCCGCTTCAGGTACCAGTCCAGGGTAGTTTTGAATAAATATTGGAGTGAAAAAATCATTTATATTTATTTAACCCCACCGAGAAATCGAACTCGATTCCAGTAAGGTAGCCGAGCATGCTGAGCATTACACTTTGATTACAATATGATAACATATTTCATATTACCATAACAATAAAAATATATTTACCTTGTGTATATAATTAGCCAGTTTTATGTTTGTTTCATTGTAAAAAATATATATTACATACGTACAATAATAATGAGTGTCAAAGTCCTATGTCGATGTATTTATAAAAATTCGATAGCGCATACCGATGTTCAGTCTCAAATTCATCCGTTTAAAATATTAAATACGCATTGAAAGGTTACGCCGAATTTTCACTAGTTTCTTAGATATTATTTTAATAAAATTATCCAAATAGTCACGTGTTTTTGCATTTTGCCCTAACACTATTGTAAATTACTAGATCCTCATTTATTAAGATGCATTCATTCCACCGGAGACCACCAAAGATGTCACATACATACACCCGATTTTTCTTAAGAATTGGATATTTTAGTTTTTTAGAATATATAGAGAAAATATTTTTTATGCGGAGGTTAGAGGTCAAAATAAAATATGGAACAAAGGCAAAATAAAGGAATGGGTAAATGATCAAGAGTTAATTCTATGAAAATCTTAAAATTCTTATTAGTTTATATTTTTAATTTTTTTCTCTTTTGTGTTTATATTAGGTTAAAATGGATAAAAACAATAAAAATGTCAATAAATGTAACTGTCGAAACTGGTAGGTTAAAGTGCACTAATAATAAAAAAGTGGTTAAAACAAAGTTGTTTAATTTTATAAAGTTTATAAAATGTGCCACTAAGGTAGCTTGGTGGATCACGGCAAAATATGTTTTAAATATGCTTAAAAATTTTCTGAAAATAAATGTTTACAATATGAGTAAATAAAAAATATATCTCTAACTTCTTACCTTTCAATAACTTTCAAAACTGTTCAATTATTTCGAAGAAAAACTTATTTTTTCAATGCAGAAACGGTGTTTTAAGAAAAAAATCAATTACGTATAATGTTACCTGGATTTAGAGAAAATAAAGTTGCGACTTAACGAATGCTGGGCCTTAAATGCGCGTTAAACGTCATATCTCCTTGATTTGAATTCTACATAACATCAGGTGATGTTTGCTAGACATTGAACAGCCGAGTCTGGGGTAACTCCAGACGATGGCATTGACACGGTAAAGAAATGGTTTTAACATTAGTCATCTCCTATTAGCGACCGTATTGAGAATTGAGATGCGTATCGTGCGTGTGTAAAGATATCGTTTCTGGCTTGTTCATACTCTTGTTCTCTACTCAATATTCTATTAATGGACGAGCGCCGCTCGTTAGACCTCTGACTGAAACTGGCTTTGCGGGTTCAATTATTCGAGACTGTAACAACAACAAAACGAGTTTTTTCGTTTGTTTGTTAACCAGTAAATAATATTGCGTTTTCGAGATATTTGAGCTATACATACTAATTTTTAAGTCATTGTAACAAATTAAAAATATGAGTACCCACCTATTATTGTTGTTTCTTGTTTCTGTTTATTGAAATATTCTCGATTAAACTCCATTTTTAATTGATACATTATTATGTAACTAACTAACTAACTAACCATCACGCCGCTTCCCCGCAGGGGTAGGCAGAGAGAATAGAGCGCCACACCACTCTGTCCTTGAAAACATTCTTCGCCTCTTCCACGTTCATGCATCTCCTCATACATACCCGCCGATTGTTACGACTCCTAACCTGACCACTTTCAAGTATTTGGCATACCCGATCGTGCCATGTTTTTCTCGGTCTTCCTCTGCTTCTTTTTCCAATAACATTCGCCTCATAAATTTGTTTTACCGTTCTTTCCTCACTCATTCGTTCTACATGTCCAAACCATCTCAAAACACCTTTCCTAATTTAATCGATAATGCTTATCTCAGCTTTGCATTCCTTCCGTATTTCACTATTCGCACATCTATCATACATCGTTTAGTTGCACATTCTTCTGAGAGATCGCATTTCGACTGCATTCAGTCTACTTTCATCCTTCTTTTGCCAACTCCATGTTTCACTTCCATACATTAGAGTTGGAACCAGGACTCCGTTGCGCACTCTGTTATTATATTGTTACGACTAGTTTCGGAAGCTACATATGCTTCTTTCTACTAATTTGAATATAAACTGGAAAATGGAAGCATTTCTAGCTTCCGAAACTAGTCGTTTAAATGCATGTAATACTCAAGTGGTAAAAAACACGCGTTTTATTTATAATTTGATAGATTATAATATCGAGCTCATCGTGAGAGAATATTGTATGTGTTAATTTCAAGGAGAATCGTTTTAAAACATTGTGTAAAACAAATTGAGACAAAATATGTTTATCATTTTATAATATATCTATTTTTTATAACATAGTACCAAAGTCTTCGAAAACACTAGACATCCGCATATACAAGTACTCATTATTGCGTACAAATATTCATAATATAAAAAAAAATCTCTTCAAAGTGTCGGGAAGAGCTCAACATACTCGTCAAAAGTTTTTTGTTTAAATCCGTCTTTAATGACGTTTCACTGCCATATTCTCAGTCGTTTCATACCTGCACTCCGCGCACGCTTATTGGAGTAGTGAAAACAGGTGATGAACACAGGTTCGTATCCACTGTGTTCTGTCGCGCGGAACCTTCAGTGGTACAGAACCATTTATCCTATCCAAATAAGTTTTTTTTTCTGATGTTGTTAACACACTTTGGACGAGAAAGGTATTTCTACCCGTTCAGTCAATTGATGCTTAAGGACGGGAAGGGTATTTTGCCTCCTGCACCGGCCTCATTTCAAAGTCAAAAAAGAAGGAATTATTCAATGTTTTTATATCAATATTATATACCAATCTCTTTGTTAAGGGCTTACATATATTGTCACCACACTTTTTTTATTAATTTTTTAGAATTTTTTCAATACCCTAGAATACTTTTTCCTTGCACACCTATGTTTTCAGATTTTCAGAAAATCTCAAAACCTCATATTTTTTTGTATGTTCGGATAATTTTCTAGGTCGTTAGGACATTACTGTTTATGATGGTGATGTGTCTTAACGAACGTTTTGGTACGAATGGCATCCATAAATGAAATATTTTTGTTTTATAATTTTTACGAGAATTGACAGTTAAAACGTTTGATATTTTCTAAATCTTGTGCTTTTGGGACGATTGTCAATGTTTTCGTGAATGTCGCTGATTTATGCGACTAGTTAATAGCTTTACAAATGGAATAATTTCACCATAATATAAGTCTTTTATCCCTGATATTGTGTAGGTATGTGTGCGTAATACGTATGGCGCCTTACTCACTCACGGCTAACCCCGCGAAATATGCCTTTCAATTAGCCTTTTGTTTGTTCAGAGTTAGCCAAGCGGCGCAGTTACTATTGTCGATTGCATTTACTCCGGTGCACTATTGCTTATCCGACTACAAAATTATTTTTATGATCTTTCTATTACGTGGGATTTTCCCACTCAAAACCGCGAATATTCTCGGGCAGAATACTGTACGTATTGTACTATTATATTTATCATCCAATTAATTGCGTTCATTGCATTTATTTGTAAAAATAGATTTAGCAATCGAAGAATTTTTCTTTAATCAAAGAAAAATTAATTAACGTTCCAACAAGGCAATGGTTGATTTTTTAATTAGAAGAAAATATCTGTTGTTATATATTTAACTTTATGATGTTTCCATACACTTAGTAGACTCAATTTTGCAATGCAATCAAGCTGGAAACTAATTTCACTTTTAATTATAAATTTGTAATTAATTACATATATATATTCCTGCCATAAAATCATTAATTGACATTTTATGAATTAATTCCATTCAACTTTCTCATAATATTATCCACTTCACCATCCATATCTAATATTACCTGTTTCTATTCAATTGATATTCTTTCTAGATCAATTGATTCTCGCATATTATTAACATGACCGATCGAAGATTTGATTCAATCCGTGTCTACTGTATTTTTCATGGATTTTACTAAAAAAAAATATATTTATGTGTTGTATTCTCCCTCGTGATTGAATTAATTTATATGTTGTACCTACTCATTGTTTAACACCGTTTACTGTACCTTGCTATTAATGTAACGATATTCTTAATACGTTTTAACGGTTCCGGTATATTTAAAATAGTTATTATCTTTATTAAACCGGTAATTAAACATCATGCTTGGTATTAATAGTAGCATGGTATATTTGTAATCTATATTATTTTCCGCAGATATTATATATGTATCGTGTTTTCGTTTATTTTTTATACAATGAATTAGAGGCCCATGTTCTAAACTGATCGAGATTAAAATAGCTAAACGGCTACTTTTATTGCTTAAGTAATATGCCAGTATTTTTATATTGTAACGAGAGCGTACGTGATGTGTTTGAAAATGAAGCAGCACAAAAAACGCCATTTTAAGTATGGTTACAAATTGTTATAAAACATAACATTGTTATAAAATATGATACATAATACGAAGCCAAATAAAGTATTTTTCGCGTTCCAAAAAATCACCATTTACTTCAATTTTGCACTCAGACCTACACAAATCCTTCTCAAAAATCATAACTTCTTCATTTTTACATCTAATTAATTTTTGTATTTAATTAACACTTACGTATAGTTGAGCATGAAGCAAAAAAAATTAAAGTAGACTCAATTCAGTGGAAATCACTCGGACGCATGTATGGCAAAACTTTATTTATTGTGCGGCAAATGTTATTTATCGATCTTATCTGCCTATCCCTGCGAGAAGCCGTTGTGATGGTTAGTTATCAAAAAGGTTTTCTGCGATGCCTTAATTTTTTTATTATGTGTTAAACGGCCGCTCTTTCTCATTCGAATTAATTTTGCTTACCTATTGGCGTATGTTTGATCAGCCGTGGAAATAAATTAAACATTCACATTTGATTTATTGACCTGAGAATATCGTTTTTTTAGCTGTTGACCAGCAAGTGGTACCCACAGTACTTACATATTACTCACAAATACCGGATAGTGGAAATACCTTCTTACAATTTCAGTATCAACTGTTCATTCGAATCGCAGTAATCATTCGAGTATCCTTTGTTTGGGGGAATTATTTATAAGTGAACATGTTTATAAAATTAATAGATTTTCCTTGACTGATGCCTGAAAAGTTAAATTTGAGGCTGTGTATTTATCGATCAAAACAATTAGTCAATGATGTGTGCTAACTATGTACATATATTTAAACTCTATACGCAACGTCAAGAGTAGGCTGATTTAAAAGAAATTAACACTTATATAAATAATATCACTTTTTTATTACACACGACTAACGTAAAACTACTTATCACTTGTCGATGAACACAACTCTTGTTTTCGAAACTAGTCATGTGTAATGAAATAAAACTCAATAAGTGGTATTGTAAGGTTTTTTACATTTACATTTAATTATTTTTTAATTATCAAAATGCCATTCCACAAAGTGAATGCCGAATCAATAAATATTATAAGAGCGCCAACTGAATTTATGTATTAATTTAAAATCAAACACAGATTTTTTGAGTCTACTAAATTGTATTTTACTAACAAAAACACATAAAAAATTAATATTGTGACAATTGTTTCGCCTAGTTATGGCATTTTCAAACGAATGTCGTCATTTTATATATACAATATTAATTTTTTATGTGTTTTTGATAACTTAGTAGACTCAAAAAATCTGTTTGATTTAAAATTAATACATAAATTAAAATGGAATTCTACAAATTAAACGCCAAATCAATAAACCAACGGAATTTAATGCGTTTTCTTGTGTAGGTATAAAAAAAATATATTATGACTTTATTTCATATTTTTTGCGTCTTTTAAACATTTTTACGTATATCAACGTATCATTCGACATGATGCATGAGCACGTTTTTTTATGATTAAAGTACAATAAGGCTATTTTATCTCAAACGTCGGCCATCTCACGTAGTTTAATACAGCTCTGTCACGGCCAGAAGGCATCCATGTCCCGATTCTCGCTTTCCATTCGCTCTGTTAAGTTTTTCTTTGTTCCAAATAATGTGTTTGTCTAACGACTTGCTTAATTTGCCGGCTATTAAGCTATTAAACCCTCTCACTGCCCAAATATTTTTACTTAGATAAGATGACATCGAACCGGATATTATAAAGTAAACGATTTTATAACTAGCTAATTATTTTCAACTTACTGATTATTTCGACTCCTGACCCGGCCGCTTTCAAGTGTTTGACATACCTGATTGTGTCAAGTTTTACTCGGTCTTCCTCTGCTTCTTTTTCCAACTACATTTGCCTCTTAAATTTGTAAACCGTTCTTTTCTCACTCATACAGAAAATCTGTCAAATCGATTTTATTATATTTTTACTTTAAGTTTTACTTAGTAAATATCACTATTTCTTAAAATCTATTGTGACACGTGTTTCGATGCATTCCGCATCATTTTCAAATTCAAATGAAATCGAATTTATTATATTTCTACTTTATGCTTTACTTAGTAAATACCACTAATTCTTAAAATCTATTGTGACACATGTTTCGATGCATTCCGTCATTTTCCATCATTTTCAAATTCCGTATGTGAACCCAAGTCTAAATTTTAGAATTGGATCTTTGGGACGTTGATAATAGATCACAATGGATTTTAAGAATTAGTGATATTTAGTAAGTAAAACTAAATTAAAAATTGTATAGATTTTACCACAGTGTAACTGCCGAATCAATTAATAAGATTTTGTTGTAGCACTGTTTGAATTCTGTGTTTTATAAATGATATAAAACCTATGATAGAACGAAACTGAATATATTTCACTATATCCATATTTAAAGAAAAACGTTTCCAAGCTTACACGGTTACCACAGATTCAGGGAGTCAATCAAAATGTTTTTTCCTCTCAAATTCCACGCACAGGTAATCCATTGTTTATTTTAACAAAGGTGAGAGATTTCAATATAGTGCTCAATCTTTTCAGTTTTTTTTTTCGTTTCTAATAAATAAAACTGATGTGATTTTAACCAGTTGTTCAAAGTTTAAAAACCGATGACACGTACATGCTCATTTTTCTGTTTTATTGTTATCTGTCGATTATGATTATTACGAGTATTATTTATCTTTGTTCAAATGAGTTATTAGCGTTATCTATATACATGCAGACTTCCTTCACTTCTCCCAATACCAAAGATCTCAACAGACACACACGCCGATTGTTCTGACTTCTGACTCGTCGACTTTCAAGATACGATGACTTCATCATCCCATATTTTCTTTAATGACAGTTTGTTTAACCGTTCGTTCCTCATCCATTCGCTCCACATGCAAATATGATAATACCCCTTTCCTTACCTTATCGATAGTGGTTATCTCAGTTTTGCATTCGTAACGTATTTCACCGCTCAGACATTTACCATAGAACGTTTTGCCGAAACATCGCACATAGACTGCATTCTGCTTTCATCTTTTTGCAGCTCCCTGTTTTTTTTTGCAACTTATCGCTTTGATACATAATATTAGTACCAGTACAGTATTGTGCACTGCTAACTGATAATAATTTAAAATCCAGCATTTTTGAAGAAAGATTTCAAATTTCTTAAAAAAATGTTTATTTGTTTTTAATGAGAATAAAGAAAAGTGTAATTTTTGCATTTAATAATTTTGTATTTTTAATGTTTTTAATAGCATAAAAGTTTTATTACATTTCTTTGAATGTTTTCCGCAGATAGGTACTTTGTGGCACATTTTCTAAACTTTATAAAATTAAATAACTTAGTTTTAACCACTTTTTTAGTAACACGATTTAACCTACCAGTTTCTACAAGAACCATGTCATCATCAGGGTTTATTTTAATTCAATAACATTAAAAACATTAAAATATTCTCCCCAAAAACTTCCATACACTCCGTAAAAATCCTAAATGTTCGAAGTTTTTGGTGAGAGTATTTTAACGTTTTTGAATCAAAATAAACCCTAATGATGACAAGGTTCTTGTCGAAACCGGTAGGTTAAATTGTATTGATAAAAAATTGGTTAAAACTAAGCTATTTAATTTTATAAAGTTTTATTACATTATTCATATCGTAACTTATCGCTCTCGTATGCTTTGGTTGTGTTTGGTTTAAACCTTTTTTCTTTCGTTAGCATAATTTCATGGCTGCTGATATGCACAACGCGCTATTATTTCTCCATTAGCCGGAGGTGTCCCAATAGCCACCATGATTTGACGAAATAAGCAGGCGATGTTTCGTGTACAACTTACACACCAAATAAAAATGCAGAGTACCTACTAACTTGCTGTACCAATATCTATGTATGATACTGCACTGTATTTTAACGCTAATTAACTATGATATGTTTCTTTATTTCCTGTTTTTTTTTTATTCAAAAGTACATCAGCGGGAAAAACATGGTCTGCATGTCATATTGTTGCATGCGTAAATAAGTTCGCTCCATGGGAATTCAATCGGCAATGTATAATAATACTACATACACATCCATTTGTTAATTGAGTTGTAAAATGTATGGCAAAATATAATTAAAGAAAATGGAGAAGACGGTTGTAAATTATTTCAATTTGGGCTACCCTACACAAATAAGAAATAAACACACAAAAATGTCTGTGTGAAGATATGAAATACTAGCGATTCTATATTCGTATTATTTTTTGACATCTCATCAAAGATGAAGGAGAATATGGAAGTCTGGGCATTTACGGGGCTGACGACCGCCATAGGCTGGTTTGAGTGATCACTTCACACACATGTAACATTCACCAATTCTACCCATTATTGACAACCACACTACTAAAATTCTTGGAAGCTCTATATATATGAACCAATTTAGAAAACTTGTTCTTGAATCACTAGAACCTCACGAGAGACATCTATTGGTGAGATGTAAAGAAGCTTTTTATTAAAATAATATGAAAATAACTCCTGTAATTGGAGATAATCCAGGTTTTGTGAACAAGTATTTGGACACACTCAAAATGTTGTAACTTCTATATTCGTGTTAATATACAGGGTTCGATTTTCTACGTTTGAAAGACGTTGGGGAATGCAAATGCAAAAAATAGACTCTAAATGTTGGATACCGCTGATATTTTCCTTTCTAGCGTAATTTTTTGGCATTTCAATTAATTAACATTGTTTAATCGTCTCGAAAATTTCATCTCGCCATTCGTCAAACCGAATGACGTAAGATTTAGTCAAGGATTTTAGGTTGGTGTTATTATTCTGGCAATAAATATGAAGGTAATGGCATTAATATGACTGACAGCTGTCTGGTCGCTACGAATATGGCCCGACAATGGCGTGCGTGGTTATTGTTTAATACTGCATTAAATAAAATAATAATAAAAGTCCACCGCTTCTCCGATTATAATTCCGAGAGTATTCTTCCACGCCTAAAAATTCATTATTAATGACAGCCGACAGCGCTTACTTCCTTTTCACGGATTTTATTAATATTACACACTTATCTCTCTGTAACCAGTTTCTGTTTGTTCAAGTTACACACATACCATACGTTACATGGCGGACATTCATTAATCATCTTCAAAATAAATTAAGCGATATGTTACAAATTTCAAAAGCTGCGTAGAAAATCGCAAATTTACGTTTTCAACTTTTAACAAAGTAAATTCAATTTTATCCCATTTTTCGTTTCACAATAAATCAAAGCTGTTTTAGTTTTGATTCTGTACTACTGAATATGATATAGGACGGCGAAATAGGTCCCCATAATAAACAATATTGTAAACCTATAGTCCATTTGTTTAATTGTAATACGATTTGTAGTAAGCAAGATATATTTACAATACAACTAAGAAATCGTATGGAGTATGAAGATGATTTTTCATTTGATATGGAATGTAAATTATGTTTCAATTTAAATTGAAAAGGCTATTTCTACGTTGAATATATTTAATTATTCAATTAAACTATAAAAATAAATTAGTTTATATTTTTATAGTTTAGTTTGATTATTCATACATGTGTATGTGTGTGTATGTATATATGCATATTTTTCACACAGCTTGAGAATTTCATTGCAAGGCAAAATATCTGCAATAAAAAACCTTTTTATTCATATTAAAACAATTGATTGAAAAAAATCTAATCTAATCTAAGGTGAATAGGGCAAACCTTTAAAACTGCACTAATCGCTGAAAAATTCACCTGAAAATGATATGAATTGAAAGGCTATTTGAAATCAGAACAGCTTAATAACATTTACTTCTTCGTTTTAATATATTCATTTTTTTATATTTTTATTTCTAATTTCGATGGCTATACTATTTTTTCTCATTAATATGGGATAGCCCACTGGTCGCACAACTAATAATAGGCTTGCGCTCTTGTCATATCGCTCACTCCTTTCAAGAACGTCATAAATCAAAAATCGTGAATTTTGAGTTGTGTGTGTTTTCGGAATGCCCAGAAAATGTACTATATACCAGCAAAAGCGGCATATTTTTAACTTAATATTTACCCGCTACAGGGCAGAAAATGTTGTTTTTGCATTTTGATGAAGAGGTATTGTTTAATTATTTTTTTAAATATACTAAATATTTTTCAAATGGAGAAAAAACCTTCAGATTTTACCTAAAAAGATCTGTTGCACAGTAATAAGTTCAATAAGTGGCTTGATGTTTATTTTTAATACATTGTGATTTCTTTTTAAACTTTAAAAACGTTCTTCTGAAAAATCATGTTTTTTGATTTATGACGTTCTTGAAAGGAGTGCGCGATATGCGACCACAAGGCGTCGAATTACGAAAGTAGTGTTGAACCTCCTGAGTGACTCGATTCCACATAACGAACAGTAATACGAATACATACTTCATGAATATGATGATCAGGTATCCATGTGTAACGTACTCGTAAGAAGCGTATGACCGTGACGTATTGTTCTATTTACATAATGAATTTCATGAAAAACGTTCACCAAGGGCGCTTCGCTGATTATTGTGCGGATTCGAGTTTTTAAACCATTTTTGAACACACCATATAATTTTTTAATATTTTTTTATAGGTACCTACTGCGTGAATAACGTTTCCTACCATTGTCTGATTCCATATGAACAATTAAAATTCTACAATACTTTCAATGTGTCCAAAAGTCTCGCTCTTAGGAGTTATTTATTTTAAAATCTTAACTTGGAGCAAAAAGAATATGGAAGTATGGGTATTACTAACTAGGCTTACGACCTGTCAAGTTGGTTCAAGTGATCACTTTATGCATGAGGAACAGTCATAATTATTTTCATAATTGACAACCACACTGCTCAATTTTCGGCTGTTATATTTTATGCTTCAGTAGAAAATATCTTTTGCATGTATCTTCGGCGACATCTATGGTGTTTTTAACAAAATATCTTCAATTGAAGCGTAAATATAACTTCCGAAATTTGCGTAGCAAGGTTGTCAATCAAGGGTAGAATGGTAAATGGTTACACGTGTATAGATCACTTAAACCAGCCTATAATAGGTCTTAAGTGGTGTAACTGTCCAGACTTCTATATTCTCTTCATCAATGTTGATATATCAATAGTTATCATCCATTTCGTTACGTAATAATCTCATGTAAAATTGGAATATTTATCGTTGATATTTCCTAATTAACTCACTGTTAAAAATTTTTTTGCGTCTAAATCAGATTTTTTCAATGCCAAACCCCGCCGTATACACATTTTAAACTGATTTTTTTATGACACGGAGAAATTTCTAGCATTCCGCAAAGCATGATAAATGTGGCGTGCAGTTTAAATTATTTTTTTGGGTCCGGTTTGTATTTATTCCTTCATCCGTGTCTGGCATCCTGTTTATACCTCTCATTATGTTTTATATTTTATTTTCACTTGCGTTCTTGTTCACTCAATACTACGTGCGTGTTGTGTAGGTGTACAATATGTTCAAATAACAATACGTAATTTAATACATTCCTAATCACGTAACGGTGTGTATATACTATGTACGGCTCTTGACAAATCATTATGCTAATATTGATGAAACCTTGTCGTCTGTTATTCGATTGGTAAGGGTTGTAGATTTTAAATTCTGAAATCCCTGTTTCGGATTTTCAATGCAAACAAAAAAAAATCGTATCCTCGTGGACTTTTTGGTTTGAATCTTTTATTTTTTTAAGGCGGGATAATTGATAGCTCGCAAGTTGATTTTATTTGAACCCAAGTAACATTTACCGTAATTGAATTTTTCGCTTAAAACACCGTTTTTGTATTGAAAAATTAAGTTTTTTTCGAAATAAATTCCATTTTTTTCCCAACCGGTTGGAATAATAGCACCAAAAATAAAAATAGTAAAAAATATTTTTGTTTGTAAAATGTAACACAAAGTATCAATTAAAAAAAATTCAAGTGATATTTTTAAATATATATATATATATATATATATATATATATATATATATATATATATATATATATATATATATATATATATATATATATATATATATATATATATAATAAAATTGTGTATTTCTGAAGTCTTTTCTACTTAGTGAAGAAAAAAATAGAAATAATTAAAAGAAATACTTGATTCTATCAAAATCAAAAGTATTATTCTGTTCATTTAATATTACCAGCAAAGCATTGTGAAGTTGTATAATAATGCAACGCATTACGGACACGAGCTCCATCCTGTTCGCGATGCTCACTGAAAATTATTTTCACTTAATTATACGTAAGGTAAAGGGTCCTATTACCGCCACATAAAATTTGTCTCCTTTTTACGTGCCACGTATACCTATACATTAACACAAAAAGTAAAATCAAACACCCATCAGAAGCCCTGTTATTACCCAGACTTCCATAATCTTGATACGTCGAAAATTAACACAGACATTCGTTATTCTAGCTCTGATAAATGAAGTCCTTCGTAATCCGAGATTGATAACTATAGAATACGTATCGTCTTCTACCTTGCTCCATCCCAAATTATCATCTTTGAAGACTGTTAGGGTCAACATTCGTCGTCCTCGGGATGTAGGTCATTCTATCATGTACAACGTCACCTAGGTCATTTATGCCTTCGAATCAAGTTATCTTTCTGTAGCGTCCATGAATTTTTTGGTCTTCCTCTAGGTATCCTTCGAGAAAGGTCCATGGCGATCGCCTGGTTTACAATATGTTTAAAATACGATAAAGTGTTGATCGATATTAGGTTTTCTCAAAATACGGCGCTAGTTGGATCTTTAACCAGTAATTATGACCATCGCTGTTCATTATTTAACACTGCTATAGTGGGCACTGTAAGTACTGTCCGCCACGCTTCTTGCCCCGAAGTCAGCCGACTAGTCATTTTTAATAATTAACTTACTTCGTTGGGAATCAACATACTCGTAATAACACCCGAGAGTGTTTTATTCACGGATCTGTGTCATTTATGCTACAGTAACTAGGGATCGGTGTGCCATTGCTGAATGCAACAATAGTATACATAAAAATAAATAAACCATCTAATAAATATCTACTGTTACACTTCTTGTATTATTTTTTTATGTATTTTTACATTCGTGGTGTTTTTGGCTAATATTTTGAGATACTGTACACTGGATTTATGAAAGAAAGTTTGTTAATATTTAAATACATACCTTTATGATGCTTTCTTAAACTAAATTATAACACATAGCATTTAAGAATATTGTGAAATACCCAAGATACTTCTTGTGTATTTTACACTATTCTTAATACTCCAAAATACTCCATATTATTTAATTTATTGAATGTATTTTAATATTCGCAGTGTTTTGACGGATGCAGAATAGCCTTATGAACTATTTTAAAATATCTTCAAATAAAATAACCTTGTTAATCTAGAGAACACTTTTTTCTATTAGTTTCAATGTCATTTTATTTTCGTTCATCTCTCGTGTGTTAGAATTCCATTATTTCAATTGCTTGATTTTGTTTTTTTTTGGTGTTTTAACCAGTCTCACGATATTTTTCGTCGTTTTTGAGATACTTTGTTTTTCGTATGATGTCATGCACTTTGTTGTATCAATAGCTGTTCTGGTTGATCTTTAGCTTATCCAACAAGCTCCACAGAAATCCGTATATTTATATCGTATCTCTTATTATTTCAGTTGTTCTCATATTGACTTACGAGTCACAAGCATAAAGCTAAAGTCTGAGTAAATATTAGTACGTCTTTAACTTGGGATCTTCCCCCTTTTCTCGACGTACAAACAGCCCTAATAAATAATAACGTCGAGTCCTGAACCTTTTCCTTAACGACATGTGGTATAGTTGAATTATTTTATGGAAGTTCCGTACAAAAATATAAGGATTTATTTGTCTTTTCGAGATCTGGAATAATATCTTCGGCAGCTCGGAGATCAAAATATACTCCACCATAATTTATCATTTATTTCGGTCTTCTAGCCTTGTTCGAGACTTGTTTACAACAAGGATAGTACTGAACTTTGATGTAATGTGCTAAAAATATTAATAATGGTGACAACGAATATGTTTACTAACTACCCTAAATTGTTGTCCTCTATTAAATTGTTACATAGTTGATCGCAAAATACACAAAGGTCAATACACGTCAAGTGTGAATCTATGGTAACACATAGCACAACTTTTCTTTAAATGCTCTAAGTACTTAGAACGATTTCATTAATTGATTCGGCAGTCACTTTGTGCTAAAATATATCCATTTTGAATTTTAGTTTTATACAATACTTGGAAATGAGCGAAATGCATCGAAACATGTGTCACAATAGATTTTAAGAAATATCTATTAGTATTTACTGAGTAAAACTGAAATTAAAAACTTATAACGATCTTTATTTTTATCAAAGATTCTTGTTATTGTGTCTTGTTCTTGTTCAACTGTACTGTGTTTTTATTTTATTTTAAACCTTCGATATGTATCATCTAAATTTCATTTTTATTCAAAATACTTCGTATTTTGTAAGGAATTTTTCTCCCACTAACGTTTGCAACATGTTGTGTTTATGGCACGTGTTTCAGTATGCGTAATATATTGTAGAATATTACTAGTAATGACTTACTCTCTTACCTTATGTGATTCAGTGGGTAGATGCAGATAAACTGTGGACATATTTAATTGGTTAATCTTTGAATAATCCGTAATGCCGATTGCGTCGACTGCAAACCACTGATACGACGCATCGATAATACTCAGCTCACAGTGTGACTCACGTGAGAAATGTTTATATGCATTTATATATGTAGGCATTACCTATTATCTAAGGTCGTTAACTTTTGAATGTATTCACCGACAAAGTAATTTTCTGGCTTTGAGTAGGATTGTGCACTTAAATTTGCATATAAATTGTATGGCACAATAAAATCTATCATTCTTCATAGTTGCGCCCACGTGTAATCAATACAATAATAATTTTGCTAATAGCATCCGATTTGATCAAACATCTTGTAAACATGTACCAATAGGTCACAAATTCGGGCCAAATATATTTTTATTACAAATCTGGGGTTTCTGCACTAACTGGAGAAAACCCAGATTTGTGAACAAGGATTTGGACACACCCAAAATGTTGTGAATAAAAATAACAGGTCAAATAATAGGCTGCATAAAGAAATTAAAACCATGTTTTAAGGCGTTTCCCAGTATGTAAAATAATCGATTGGGATCTTGCATATAACTAAAAAAAGTCTCTACTAAATAAAAAGCTTTCTTAAACCAACCATATATGGCTTCCGTAACTCAAACATGAAGCGTCATGAGATTTATGATATATGTATGAGATCCAAAATTTGAGTAGTATGGTTGCCAAGTTTGAATTGTGAATGTTACACGTGTGTAAAGTGATCACTTAACTAGCGTATGACAGGTCATAAGCCCTGTATACACCCAGACTTCCCTATTATTCTTTATCTTTATTGAGATTTCAATTTTGATTTTGTCTTATTTTTATTATAATTTTTTTCTTTTTTACCATCGTCGTTGTTACTACAACAAGTACCTACTTGTAATTATTTCATCATTACTTTTCTACAGCCCTTTTGGAGTACTATACATACATGCAAACTTCATTTAAATTATACGATTTCCAATTGTTTACTAATAATTGTTTTGTGATATGGTTAGTTTTATATCCATAGTGAACCATAAGTTCGTATTTTTTCTTCATAATATAACGCTTTCTATTTTGATACTTTTGTTCGCTAGTCAGTTTTAATAATTAATATGTGCTCAAAGACGGTATGTGCTCACCATAAATGGGCTGGAGACATCAACTTGTCTTCCTGATTAAATTTACGCGATACACTGAAGATTGAAGTTAAACCCACTCAAGCTGGTGATCGTAAATCCTCTCGAGTGTTAACCAGTCCCCAGGGGCGTGCATTCCATATAGGCAGAAAAGCAGTGCCTATCCTGACACTTAAAAACGCAACTAGTACCTACCCTACCTTACTAACTTAGTACCTTACTACCTACTTCTGCTGCCTACCCTAGTTAGTAGTACCAGCTTACCTTACTACCTACTTCTACGGCCTACCGTAATTAATTCTCTGCACGCCACTGCCGGTTTCCAATTCATAGTATTTTTCACTGATGAAGAAGGGCGATGAATTACATTTCACCTTATACAATGATTAAAGAAAACAATTGTTTTTATACCACTTGAGTTTTATTAAAGACTACTAGTTTCAGAAGCTAAACTTCCATCATTCAGGTCTGAATAATAACTTGAGTTATTATTCAGACCTTAATGATGGAAGTTTAGATTCTGAAACTAGTAGTCTTTAATAAAACTCAAGTGGTATAAAAACAAATGTTTTCTTTAATCATTGTAACATGTCTTACCACAAAGTTAATGCTGAAACAATTAATAAAATCACCTTACACACATTATTATAATTTTCATCGGATATTTCCATTCCTATTGCGAATTAACGATAACGATTACAAAAAATAGATTATCATTTGATTTTTTAAAGGGTGAATTCTCTTAAATATATGAGGTCAGTACGCGACCGTAATTTTTTTTAGAATATACATTGAAATTAGACGAATAAATATATTTTTTAACTTTTTACTTTTTCAATAACTGTTTTCTTTTCAAAACCGTATATTTATTTCAACGAAAGACTTACTTTTTCAATACAAAAACGATATTTTAAGCAAAAACTGCTGTCACGTTAAATTTTACCAGGATTTAAAGAAAATTAAAATGCGGCATATTAATTATCCCGCCTTGAAAAGAAATGATAATATTCGTCAATCGCAACAGCAAAAAAAAACAGGTTTCAATTGAACTTTTTTCTTGTATAATAATATTCTCCATTATTTCATTGCTAACGTGTTATAATATTCTCTTTCTCATATAATTTCATTTCATTTTCCATATCGCCTTTGATACACTACTGGTCAGCATTTAAATTCTAATCCCTTCATCTCGCAAACAAAAGTCTTTTGTTACTTTGAATTGTTCGCGTTTTAATAATGATCGGCTCTGAACTGGTGATTTTCATCACATTGTCTGCTCCGTACAATATTGCTGCTGAATTATTCAATTATTTATCGCGGCCACACATTAGAATAAACCAACGGGAACCCGGAGCCGCATACGAATACGGACCGTATGCGTTACTTCCCCTGCGACCATAGTTCCGTATCCCGCGCGTTAATACCCTGTTGGGCAAGCAGTGGGTTAAAAAGTCAACCGACTCACTCCAGTTATCGCGTCGGTTTTGGGTGACTTGCCATTGGGCATATTGTTCATACAGGGTGGCGCAAAATCAATCACCCCATCGGAAGATGTTATTCTTTTTGCAAATGGCTTCGTACCTCAATCATATTTGACTTTTGCGAACTAGACAGCTGCAGTATACAAATATATTAATCAAACGGGCAAAAATGTGTATCAACACTGGCCACATGACGGATATGATATTTTCCACTTAACAGAAAAAAATTGTAAAGGTCCAAATAAAGGTTTCCATTACTCAAAAAAAAAATTCTTTAGTAAAAAAGTTATTAAAAATAAAATTGGTTGATCAATTTTCCGCCACCCTAAATCTGTTAGTATACTGCAGCTGTCTTGTTTACAAATGTCGAATATTATTGACGTACGACGTCATCTTCAAAAATTAAAACATCTTCTTATAGAGTGATTAATTTTGTGCCACCTGTGTCTATATATTTCCACTAATACGGATTATTGTTACAGCTGTCTTTTTCTTTTTTAAGTTTTTATATACGTGTGTGAATGAAACGCAATCATTGCATGATATCGATTTGATAGTACTTATTTGAAATATATTGAATCATGGGAAGCCGTACAACAATGTGCCTCAAAAAGTGTATCCAATTCACCAATGGAATCGAATACTATCCGTGACGGAATATCTACATAATCGATACTTCTGTTTTTTCGATTATTTATTCACGGTCTTAATTTCAATTTTCGAACCTATAGAAATAATTCACATGTATCTTAGAGATTTGAATATATATTACCTTCGTCAGTTAGCAAAAAAAATCGTTTAATTATGTTTCGTTTCGTTTTATGATCGGCGACATTGTTTTCACCTTTAAATTTCATGGTAGACGAATTGATTTTTTATTTTTTATTTTAAAATAGACTTTTCATAGAAGCTGGCAATATCTATAATGAGAAAAGAAATCGCCTTTTAACAGAACTCATAGAAAAACAAACTTCTTTTTTACATCAAAGTCTATAGTTGCTTACAAATATTAATAAGAAAAAAAACGTAAATCAATAATCGTTTTGTCTACTTCTATATTTGTGATTATTTTGTTGGGTGTAATAGTTTTTCGCTTTGTAGAAAATAACTAAGTGGTTGAGGAAAACGTGATTTTACTAGTCGTTAACTACCGACTAGTAGTCACAGTAGCAGATTAGTCGACTTAGCCGACTGATGATCAATGCATCTCTATTGCTTATTGACATTCTTCTCTGGGTGCTACGTCTTCTGTCATCAATTCGCTCACTCCTTTCAAGAACGTCATAAATCGAAAATCGTCAATTTTCAATTTAATACGTTTTCAGAATGCCCAGAAAATGTACTGTATCCCAGCAAAAAGGGGTATTTTTAACTTAATATTTACCCGCTACAGGGCAGAAAGTGTTTTTTTTGCACTTTGAAGAAAAGGTATTTTTCAATTATTTTTTTAAATATAAGGTAAGTGTCTATAAAACTGACCTAGCCCCTATTGCTGACCTATTTCAAAGAAACAACAGATAATAAGACACTGGTTCAATTTTTACTAATTTTTAATATTACCAACACTGCAGCCATGCTTGTGTTATGTGATGACAATGTTTTACAGTCAATATTTTGATTTTTCATATTTGAAATATCAGTTATAGTTTGGACATCTGGCAAGTAGCGCGCGCACACGGAAAATCCTTAACAGACAAGCCTAATCTTTCAAGTTTTATTTTAAAGGTGTATTATTTTTATATGATTGATATTTACTAATATTTTATATGTGTTAGTTAGTTTAGTGTATTGAATTTACAAAAAACAAAGTATTTGTGAAATAACCATATGATTAATACAATACATTTATAAAATAAAAGTTGTCAGTATTACATTCACCCGAAATTTCATTAGTTTCCTTTACTGACCTATAGGTCAGTAATGAGTAAGACGAGAGCATTTTTAAAGTTTACATAAATTTGTGAAAATTCTTAAATACGTAAATTTCTTGCGTGCTTTGGATAGCATACAGTTTTTGGATTATGGGGGCCTAATTCTGACCTATATATTTTTGCTTGGTTTTATAATTATAATAAATAGTTTCAGCGGTCAGTAATAGAAACGAATCTAGATCAGTATTATAAACACATACTATTTCAGAAAAGGAGTTTCGTTCTGAGCCATCTTTTTGTGATTTTTCTTATGTTAAAATACAATTTATTTTTTCTTTTTTAACATAATATCAACAAAAAAAACTTTGTTTATTATCAAACATAAACTGATTCCACTATACTCGCATGAGTGATCACCTTGCCTTCATGTAAGTAACTATCGAGATAACACTGCGTCAATACAACATCAGTGCAGATACAGTGCACCATCGGGTGCGGATAAGGGTTAGTAGAATATAAATATAAATATATATATATATATATATATATATATATATATATATATATATATATATATATATATATATATATATATATATATATATATATATATATATATATATATATATATATATATATATATATATATATATATATATATACATATATATATATATATATATATATATATATATATATATATATATATATATATATATATATATATATATATATATATATATATATATATATATATATATATATATATATATATATATATATATATATATATATATATATATATATATATATATATATATATATATGTATATATATATATATATATATATATGTATATATATATATATATATATATATATATATATATATATATATATTTATATATATATATATATATATATATATATATATATATATATATATATATATATATATATATATATATATATATATATATATATATATATATATATATATATATATATATATATATATATATATATATATATATATATATATATATATATATATATATATATATATATATATATATATATATATATAATATATATATATATATATATATATATATATATATATATATATATATATATATATATATATATATATATATATATATATATATATATATATATATATATATATATATGTATATATATATATGTATATATATATGTATATACATATCAGGCACACTACAATCATGCTCTAATGTTGCACACCCAAATGAGGTTACTCCTTGTAAACCTCCAAATCCCACGATCTTAAATGTTCTAACAGCGTTTAACTGTCCCGTTCCGAAGGGGATATCAATTTCTTTACTAGCGCTGTATTTATCTCCACAGTTTAACCATCGGCGGTAGATCCCCAAATTTGCACGCGTGTGAATCGTGTTCTCGATACGCTAGCGTTATTTGGCAAATACAGAGTGTTTATTTTCGTTTCTAATAAGAATTATTATTAATTTAAATTATCTACTGAAATTTCTTGGTGCAATTGCATTTTCATATTTATTTTATAAATATCTACCTTTTTACACTAATTAAATTGTCATAATTTTAATATTTACTTTACCCTAACAATGAGTGGAAAATAATTGACAGATGATATGATTGAGCAACTTCTGAGCTATACGGACACTGATGTATGTATATAAGTGATGATGAATTCCATTTAGGGTTAGAAAATAAAGATTATGCTTCCGACGCCGACTCAGATAACTATATAATCCAAGAACTTGATGAATCTGACTCTAACAGCGTCAAGCCCGTACATATGGTAGACAACAGTAGAAATGAAGAAAATTTGTTCACTTCCAAATCAGGCTACAGATGGACAGATATTCCTAAACCCAAGTCCAAACTGTTCATACAACGTAATGTCATTTTTGTATTGTTTCTCGCTATCTGATTTTTTTACCATTCTTTGTTTTTTTTTCACCATAATTAGAAACCCGACAAATTAGAAACCCGCTAGTATGTACCGAGTAGTATGATTCTCTCTCTCTCTTTCTCTCCTCACCCCCTCTCGCTTGCATCGTTTCCGGCCGAAGCGCCTAGTGTCCAGTGATGCTTAAACATTGGGCGGAATTGAATGTCATTTCCGCAGAGAACTTTTTCACAACTATGTTTTTTTGAAAATTATTGTTTATTGCAGAAAATTCAAATTTAAATGGAAAAAATAGAATAACAATAGCATGATAAACATTTTGACATAAGTCGAATTTGTGAAAAACCTGTATTTTTAGCATTTTACTTGGGGTATTGCCAGTACCCCCTTCGGAACCCGCGGATTGTTTTTTTTTACTCTGGACAGGAAAGGTTAAGCAGTCTCTGTGTGCCAGAAGATAAAGTGGCAGAAAAGAAGAAAAAAAAACTGAAAATCACCAAGGGTCTTCAAAAAAATCTTCCTCGTAAAAACTAAAATAAAATGAGTCCTGTATTGTAAAGTAGGAAGGGGAATTTTTTAGGAATTGTAATAAATCCCAAAAAGGATGGTTCCGCTTTGATCAAGGTCGTGGTATGCCTGAACTGGAAGTGCCAGAAAAACAGGATAGTATACTTCAGAAGGAATCATAAAAACAATTCCAGAACCGGTGTGACTAAATGCTAGAGGAAATTATTCCATTCCAGAATTACTTATTTATAGTGAGCTTAAAAAAATACATTAACAATACATTTTGTTTAACCAATATGTTTTTTTTTAATAAATAATAAATTTTCACATAAGTACTTACTTTTACATTTATTTCCATTACAAATACTTATATCTTACTCCAGTTTACATATGGTAAAATATATTAAAATATGAATTGAGTTGTCTTTTTCACTCATAGTCAGTAATAGGGGCAACAGCGGTCAGTATTATGAAATAATCCATTTCGAATAGGTCAGTATTGAATACAAAGCCTTTAACTGTTTATTGCGTGGATTTTAATATATGCACTTGACTTTTGACTATTATTTTTTTAACTTTGTAAGGATAAAACTATCCCATTAAAAAATAAAAATAAATTAAAAAAATTATCAAGCCGTTTTAATATTAAATAAATATTTTAAAAATATGGACCGGCTTAAGACAAAAACTAGGTCAGTATTATAGACACTTACCTTACTTAATATTTTCAAATGGAGAAAAAAACCTTCAGGTTTTACCTAAAAAGATCTATTGCACAGTAAAAAGTTCAATAAGTGGCTTGATATTTATTTTTAATACATTGTATTATATTTTTAAACTTTAAAAACGTTCTCCTGAAAAAATCAAGCTTTTTTTATTTATGACGTTCTTAAAAGGTTTGAGCGAATTGTGCAATTCGCAAACATTACGAAGTTATTTTGATCCAGTTGTAAACCCAATAAGACAAGACCAACAAACCAAATCTACATACTTAACTTATCAATTTATAAGTGGTCTCATATTATGTACTTCGTACTGAGTCATGGTAAGTTCAGTGTACTCAATGATAATAAAAGTGTCACGCTGTAGATACTATAAGGTTCTTAATCCAGCGAGCACAAATAGGGCGTGAGAGTTAAGAGGATATTAAATTATTGTACGAGATCAATACCCCGCACTGCTACTATACCATATTCAAGATAATATTTTGTGTGTTGTTTTCATCAAAAGACGTCTACTGATTCAGTTTAGCCGGTCTGCCCATTTTAAGGCGCCAATTTGACGAGATTTTCCGGGATTCTGCGAAATCCGGGAAATTGCCTTCGCTAAATTAGACAATCTTATTTAAAGGGCCATAAATTGTCAGTCTTAGCACAACTTTTATATTTATGGGATATTTTTTTTATCTCAGATTTACAAACTACACATCAAATACATATAATCTATATTTTAGGGCAGGAGTTTTGAAACAAGATTTAATGTGAGGTAATATTTTTTCATGATTTTTTAAATCATTTTTGGTTTGAACCAAATCGATAGTTTTTAGTAGCTTTTTAAACCCTAGACCAGCGGACCTGTTTTTCAATATACTAAATACGGGGCTAACGTAAAATATACGACGATAAGAAAAACTCACAAATGAATAAAAACGTTTACTTAAACCATTTAAATGTAATTGCAACATGTTTAATGAGAACTTGATAAAATACTATATGAAATTTTGGTTAAAAATAAATAAGATACATGTCAGTTGTCACTACATTCTTCACATGTGTTGCCTTGGTGCTCCCCACAACTGGGATGTCCGTCGCAAATTTTACCCGTAATATAGAGTTAAATATTAAAATTCAATAATTGAGTATTATAGATGTCAACTTGAGGTGAAACATCTATTGTTTTATATGAAAGAAGATGGATGTCTGAGTATCCCTGAGCTCAATACGACCTTCCAGGGCTCATAGCTTCAGCCAGCCAAATCCCAGGTCTCAGATTTCTATATTTTTTCATATAAAAACGATAGATGTTTCATCTCAATTTGAGACACCTGTAGTATTGATGTGTCATCTGTAGGGTGAATAATTCAGTGTTTGAACAAATAATAATAAATCGTCAATAATGGATGTCTACCATTACCTTTTTCAGGCACGTATTGAATTGAGATCCAGTTACATTTCGGTAATTCGATCTACAAATATATGCGTTACTGGCCAACTGCTTCATGAGTATCAATTCCTCGAGTTTATATTCCAAATATGTAATAATATATAAGTGGTTACGAAATTACATAATTCATAGAACCAAATCGCTTGCTGAAATTAGTTTTTACTGTGTCCATTCACGCTGAAATCGAAAAAGAGATCATTAAACATCGTTATAATAAGGACCGTTTTCCATTGCAAATTACGTTCAGGTTAGAATTTACAAAAACCTATTCTCAGAAAGCTAATTTTTTTCATTCATGATTCAACAGTTACTTTATGGTAACATATATCTATCTATCTCAATCCATCTCTTTCCATACATTTTTTTACCATTCAATTTTGACTTGGTAAATAATTTTTTTTCTTAAAATCTATTATGACATGTGTTTCATGAGGCAATATAAAGCTAACGATGCCAATGATAATGATGCTAAATGCATCGAAACACGTGTTACAATAGATTTTCAAAATAATGGTATTTACCATGTAAAATTAATTTATTGAGAAATCTTAATTCATTATTTAATCCAAATCGCGTAAAATACTATATCTTGTTCAATATCTTCATATAAAATATTCATTTAATGTGAGTACGCATTTTAATTTATTTTGATATGTATACTTTATTTATGAAAATATTACGATAGTATGTTACGAAAAAATCTTCAAAGTGGGTTAAATAAAAATTAAATTAGCGCAGTTCTCAACCTGCTATAACGTTAATGTATTATGACCCAATCTTGGAATCTAAAACCAACAATCTCTGTATGTATTTCAACTCAATTATTCAGTGGATGTTTCCATTCTCAAATGTATCTAACGTTTGTTTTATTGTCATTACACAATTATTGTGCCATATTTTAATTATACAGCGAGTTTATGTTTATTATACAATACGTAATAAAACCAAAACCGTTTGGCTTCTGGTGACTTGTGACCTGCTAGAAAGAATTAACCTATTTACGTATTTATGCACGGCTTACCTATAACATTTCAGTCGTCCAATAACCTAGTTGCATGGTACATTTTAAAGCTTTTCTACTTAAGGGTTGCCGTTCGTTTCGGTACGTCGGAACATGTCACGTTATTGAAAATCTTCAAAATGTCTTAGTGTAAATTTATCATTTTGCTCTGTTATTATGTAAATTTAAAATTATTGTACCCGGTCTAATATCTGATTCAATTGACATTCGATATTAATTCAACTTAAGTATGTAGTTAGTTATATGAAAATATTATTGGGCTTCAAGCGTTCATATTAAAGCTAAAAGCAAAACAAACTAAATGTATATTTTTTTTAGTAAAAAATAGGTACTTAAATACCATTTGTTCTGATTTTTTTGCAAATGGTCTTTAATTAATTTTTTCCATCTAAAAATAACCATTGTAATAATTGTATTATTTATTTCAAATAAAAAATAAGTCATTAATTATTTGCAAGCCGTTTTGTAAGAAACTTTCAACTGTCGCTTAAGTCCGTCTGGCTATCAACGTTTCAAGCATAAAAAATATTTGCAATTTGTACATGGATACTCATTTATTGTAATTACTTTTTCGTTAATATTTTTTGGTACTTTTATGATTTTTTATGTATTTTTTAAATTTATTACAAACCACTTACGTGTACACACGGGCTTTTGATATAAAATAATATATGTCTATTAAAATACTAGATTTAATAAAAATATAAAACAATAATACTTTCTTACACATGTATATGATAATATCATATGTTGATAGTTATCAAACTGAAATATTTATAAAAAAGAAAAACTTTCTACTTCACAATGTCCCGATTGGCTCTTAGGAAAATATGGGAACCTTATTCTACTCCGACATGCCAGACATACACAAATAAATTGACATCATGCTCAATTTCAGAAAATGATCGTCGCATTTAAGCGCAGGCATCTCGGATTCAAGCCGATTCTTTTGTCCGAATCGAATTCATCGCGGTCCAATCGCTTGCAGACGAAATGGGTCTGACATAACAATGCGCCTTTCACACAAAGCGATTCGGTTTCAGCTACCGTCCCATCGGCCATCAGATGGGTTCTCGGTGATGCAACCGCTAGTACTCCGCTATAAGCGTCCGTTATCTCATCGCGATGTTCGACTGATAATACCTGGTCGGACTAATATCGAGGCGGAAGAAGTCAATTTGCTCTTGGTCTTTGATCGTCATTATATAATTACATAGTATATATCTTTATAAGACGTATCCGATATATTGTATCAGTATTTAACTATATTCGGTAATATAAATTATATGAAATCGAAACCAACCATAAATAAAATATATTTTTTTGTAAATAAAAAGTATTGTTAACTCTGCGGTAGGTACTATACCACTCTCCTTATCATTCATCATTCACTTTGTTTAATACCACTTTAAAGTAGTATTACACGAAGTAAACGATGAATGATAAGGAGAGCGTTAAAATAGTTTTCTTTACATATTCCTACATTCATTTTATTGAGTACAATTTTATTTATTTTGAAATACCTTTACTTATTTTTCGTTGTTGTTAATGATATCATATGATACCGATTGCCGCATATGGGATAGGGACCAGAGCAGACACAGCGAGAGCACAATCTCTTCTAAGAACTTCAGAAATGAAGGCATTGATGTGCATTACCGGAAACACGTTGAGAAACTTAATAAGAATCACGGAAAATTGGAAAATGTGTAGTACAGATGTTATAGTCAGATAGGGAAGACAGCGGAGACGATTTTGGAATGCCCATGTCAATATAATGCAAGAAAATAGACTGAACCGACTTGCTCTTCAAGAAAACCTAGACGGAAGAAGACCATCTGAAAGTCCTCCAAAGCAATGGAGCGACATCTGGCAGTCCACATCACAAGAGACTGATAACGTAACAGATAGATCCTCGGATCTATAAGAAGGATGAAGAAGATAATAACATCTTTAACGCATTTTGTGTATTAAATGAAAATACAACGGTAATGTTTACTTACGGTCTAAAAATAATTTTACTTGAGGCTTTAAAAATTATTTTATTTAATCCACTTACAATGCGACATATTTGCCCTATACGGATTTATACGTGCGCCTTGCCATATAAAGAAATAGGTAACACAAGTGTCGCCGTTCACTCCACTGTGACGTCATTTTACTGTTGGCTCACCCCATTTAGGTGGTTTGTATTTTCTCAATATCAAAAACAGAAAATTCAAACTTTTTTTCACACAAGTGACGCCGTTCGCTCCACTGTGACGTCATTTTACTGTTGGCTCACCCCATTTAGGTGGTTTGTATTTTCTCAATATCAAAAACAGAAAATTCAAACTTTTTTTCACACATTTCAAAAAAACATTATCAGAATCATAAAGTACGCTTTCAATATTCAATATGTACATTTAAAATGTTATCCCCAAATTTTAAACATACTGCTATGCTATGTGAAACATATATTTTGTAAACTAATGTATCTGCATCAAAATAGTAACTAGGTGGAAAGACTATTCTTGTCATCGGCCAGTGAAATTGTTAAAAAAAATTATCAATCAATCATCATTTTTAATTTAAAGGCTAAATATACGAGAATTTGACTGTTGTAACGCACCTTTGCTCGTTAAAATTATACTAAAGTTATATCGATTAATTACAACTCACGTATGTTTATTTAAAGGTCAGATATAATATAGTATTTTACATGACATGCACATTCTTATAAATGGCCACCTGCTACTGGAACAAAAAACGTATTATTTTTTGCTGTTGTTTTAACAGAGAAATTCATCATTATAATACACGAGTACATAATAGAATACACGTGGAGCCAATAAACACAACTAAGTTTGGAGTAAAGTCCTTGCAGTATATTGCCTATACCCAAATTAACCAGCTGCCTGACATAAAAAATAGAACTCAGTCAGGGATCCCAATAAATTAACTGAAAAAATACTTCATGGAAAAATATTTGTGTTTGTGATTAGTTATATTTTCAATTTTTTTTCCTTTGAATATGCTCCTTACTTTAATTTTGTTTATGCCTGTTTACTGAACCCGTTTTTTATATTTTATATTTTACCCTGTGTTAGTTTTATTATTTTTTTTGTGTTTCAGTCTTGTTAACCTTTATCCCTTGTCCCAAAATGAGAAATGGAAATTACTTCTCGGAAATATTGGATATTACTTACGTTTTGTAATATTTTTTAAAATCAAATAAATTATAAACTTTTGCAACTTCAAAAGTAACATTATCATTAGTACTACTATCACTTTCTTGCCCGTATGTTGCATTTATAAGATGTTTACAAAGTATTAATATAGTCTAGTGTAACATCTATCTTAATTTGACCACGGGAATCCATGTAATGAGCAATTACATTGTTTCGTAAAAAGCAAACAAATTATTTACAAGACATTGCAAATCGTGCATGGGAAAGATGTTTTGTGAAATGGCTTTGCTTATTAAATCGTGCATTATATTTTACGTTACAATATTCTCTTACACTGCTCCGACCTCCGAGTACTTTATTGTAGCATTAATAGTTTTTCATAAGCCATCATCATCATCAGCAATAAAGATATTATATTTCACAGTCGACTGTCATATCATTGGATATGACAGTCGACTGTGAAATATATGTCATACCTCTGTGGTGTAATAGATAGCGAGTTTAGCTACCGTGCTGGAGGTCCCGGGTTCGATTCCCAGGAGGAGTAAAAATAATTATTAGTGATATACAGTGTAATATTTATTTCATATAACCCTGGACTGGTCCCTTAAGCGCAAGAGTGATCACTTTGCCTTCATATAAGTAACGATCAAGATAACACTGCGTCAGTACGATGCAGTGCCCTATACACTATTGGGTGCGGAAAAGGGTAAAATCGAATTGATAGCTGTCCCACCGCATGCCCAGATCTGATACAGAAGCATCTAGGCTTCCTGACAGATCTGCTCTTGCTAAGCAATTATTTTTTTTAAAACTATTTAGCGAAATTTATTGAAAATGAGAAACAATATAAAATTGTATCCCGATTTTACTATGAATTTACATTTGAAAGCTTTCAATATACCATATCTGTCACTGTCAATCTAAATAAATACATAAATAAATAAAAATAAATAAATAAATACATATGCGGAAAACGTTAAGAATGTTTTTTTTAAACGTGCTAATTGTGAGGGGTGGTTCTAAAAATATAAAGCCCACTGTAGTTTTGAGCTCTGAGCAGTAGCCGAGTAGTCCTGAAGTCTGACCACTGAGTGCGGCCAGTGAAAGCGAAACCGGAGCGGTTTCATTTGCCGGTTGAATGGTAATTGCTGGAGAGTTTTTGTTTCGCTGCCAATCTATTGTTTAGTAACTCTGTCATTTTTTACTCAGCCTCGTCTGTGTTTAGCGGAAAACCGCTCGATGGCCAATTATTTCAGCCATGATTTACACAGTTTTATTTCTTATTTATGATAAAAGTTGGCGTTGATAACGTAATGCCTTGTCGAAACATGCCAAAAATAACGTTCGCAATGAAAAATATATCGCGCCGCATCTCCTAACCTATAAATGTTTTTTTGAGGAATATCAAAACTAAGTAACTAAACATGTTTCACAACAGATATCGACAAAAGATTTAACGTATTCCATATTGTCTTTTGTGGCTTTAAATTTTATTTGAGAGCTATTTACTTCACAAAAATCTCACATGATAAAAAAAACTATTAACTTACTGATCATCACGACGTCTCACGCAGGGTAGGTAGAGATAACAGAACGCCATACCACACTGTCTTTGAAAATTATTTGAAGCACTTGCCATGCCAATTTTACATCCTAATCAGATACGCACATTTTTATTTCTGTGTAAGTTCATAGTGTCAGTTACGTACAAACTACATACCTACTTGTAAATTTTTTGTATTCCTCTAATTTTGGTTTTTATAGTAAATCGCATCGGTACCGATTTTTTACATAATCCATAATTCGAACTTTGATTACATAATTGTTCTAATTGTAGAATGACACATTGTATGAGCGCGTGCGACGTCAGATATCATTTCATTTTTTTTTATTGTTTTATAATTATAATTTTGGTCTCCGTTGTTATTGCATGTCTTATTTTATTATCAATTCCAGAATCAAATTTACATTTTTTTGTCATATTAGAGGCTATAAGTTGGGTAGAAGCTCGACTGTGAAACTGCCATTGCAGGTTCGATTCCCGCCTATGGCAAAATGAATTCAAGAAAGATTTGTTTTAAATTGGTATTGGTGTTTGTGATATAGAGTGAGTATTTGAACTCATTTAAAAGGTTTTCAAATAGATTCACTTGGGTTTTTGGTAGTTTCAAATAAAATGTTCATAACGATTGAAGAATACATTGAAATATATTTAACTTGGTTTTCTGGCTCTAATCAATTGCTTATCATTTTTTTTGTAAATATTTATTTATTATAAAACGTCTACCGCTCGACTCAGCTTGATAAATATTTTGAATTCACGTTTATTTACTTTCTCAGCCGTTTTTTACTCTCGTTAAAAGGGAGTGATGGATGATGTTCATCTAATAGCCGGCGATCACTGATCACGTCTGGCGGTGATTGCAGCGGTGACTATTTCTAATTCTGGTCTCTGTTCCGTACCATTGGACACGGCGACCTGCTTACCTTGGTGAGAATCTGGAAGAGAGATTGCATATACCTCGTGTAATGGGAAAATATCACACGCTTTTATATTGTACATATCTAGAGATATTTCATAGATCTCAACCGTGCTAACAAGTGCATTCCATTCATGCCTGCTGCACTGTTTTGCGAATATCGAAGCAGTTCCCCTATTATGAACGCCATTAAAATAATCTTTTAAAATAAATGTAAAAAAAACTTTTGTTTTATTCACTAAGACATGTTTAAACCGTTTGTAGATCAATATTGTCTGGGTGCTTATTCCGTAATATAACTAGAGTTAAATTTACGGAAACTTTTTTATTCATGTAGATATAGGATTCTCAGCCAAGATCTTTAGTAATGTTTTGTAGTTAACTGACGAATTTCTCTCTTTCTTTAAAGGTGTTGGTGCATTTTTTTTCTTCTACGGCCACCCATGAAAATTCAGATATCAAGAATTGATAGTTTATTTTCTGCAAATGTGATTATTCAGCAAATTAATTGTATGGTACACCAAAGCTTTTGGAACCGCAGGACGAACCGGATCAAAATAAGGAATCCTTTAATATACTTTTTAATAAAGCCAATATTAAATAGTCAATCGTTATAGATGCTTTTAGAGGCATATATTGGTCCTTTATAAGCAATACTATCACAGTAACCTAAATGTTTCATGTGATTTTTGACCTGATGTAGTATTTAACGCGTACATCCAAAAGTAAAAAATGCTTATTCGCGTGAATAAAGAAACGGCATATATTTTTAGGACGTAGGTTTTTTTCACTAATTAAGTGCTTGTTGGTAAAAAAAAAATAAGAAACTTCATTGAAAACTACCATGAAAATAGGGAACGCACTTGTGCAATCATTCAAAAATTTATATCTCGAATGGGAAGGTTTTATGGTAACTTGTCTGTCTGAATTTGTGGCAAGGATAGAAATAATTTATATATCGTGTACATGGGTTGAACGCTCTCGATGGTTTCATTATCCTTGATGTGGGTTCTTAGTTTCCCCACCTTCCTTATAATCCTGTTGTGTAGGTAGAGCACGAATGAATAATATATTGAGAAACCAGACTTCGCTCGGAAATCTCATGATATCGCTATTTTAAATTCACAAAATGCTGTAACCCGCGACGGTTAACACGGTAGTCTCGAATAAAGCGCTTACTGATGGGCCCCACCGCGGAAATATTTTCCAATCTCAAAATCACAGTATTAATTATTGTTTTGGCCTCAAGGAAGTGTAAAACGCGTTCGCCAATGCTCAATTATAATCTTACGGCAGCCGTCTCTACATTTATTTGATGGTTTATTTAATAGTAGTTTTTATTATTTTATCCCATTAAACGCTGTGCTATTATTTCGAATATAATGTACATGCAGTATGTAGTACGTATCCGCGGAAATAATTATATTTAAATGCCCAGCTACATACCAATAATATGTTACGTATTTTGCTTATTTTATTGGTTGTAAACACTCGCTACTTCAAAATATTGCATGGCTGTTAGAAGAAACAATTATTTCCGTTTAGTTGATTTATATGCGATTGAATTAGATCATTTTGTTTTTGACATAACACGTTGCATATGTTTATCAAACGACCATTACTGATTACATACTATTAAGGGATATTTCTGTTTACCCTGCACTAGTTAATAGCGAAATCAATCCTTCGCATTATTAATCGAATTATACGTGAACCAAGATACTCGATGCCTACATCTATCATCTTACTCGTTACGAAAGCTATCTTGTGCGTCCATCATACTGACGTGTATTATCTTCAATTTGTAAGCTTCATCCTACCCACATGTTCGAGAGAACCCCATTTCGGCTAGGCGTATTATTGCATCAACGAAAAATACATTATACGAACATTATTCCTTTTCTAGTGACATTCGTTCACACGACAAATAAAACGTATAGGTATTTGAAAAAATATTCGTATGTGTATGTTGTAGGTGCTGTTGAACATCATGAATACCTATTGAAGCACAAAAGTTTTTCGATGATCATAAGATAAGCTGACAACAGCTTTTATTGAATCTTTTATCCCATTCATGATTCTCACGGGGTATTACAAAAATCTTTTTACCAAAGCCTATTGATATTCTTTTCCATTTTCCTTTTATGCTGGTTATTAGATAGTGGCATTATGTGTTGTCGCGTCTGTAAAAAATACGCGTAATGTACCGCAATATATACGTTCAATAAATTGTTATTTCTACGGATAAAATTTCCATTTTTGACTCGAATTATAATAATATTATTTTTACCAATGCCTGCCGGATGTGTCCCCAAAATCGCAGTCTTTATCTATCATTATACCATAAACGTTTCTCTGCAACAGACCTTACAATTGAAATGAACAGTTATGAAATGATTTACGAAATTGTTGAAAATGACTGTTGCACACCAGCTCGCTTGTATACCTACATGATGTGTCGTCTGCCCTTTGCACAGCTCAACAATAAATAATACGTTATTATGCAGTTCTTCGTAACTATAATTACTATTGTAACCTTTCATTGTACTTGCTTATTTCCTTTCCTGTTATTTATTCGTACTTTTTCCGATCTTTGCCAACCGGATATTTCCGATGGATGTACGCGTAATATTTATTTTTAATCAATGAAACAATGCTCTTTAATAGGATATTATTACATGTGGGATGTTACAAATAATACATTCTACATTTTAAGGGCGGATATTGTGGTTTTTCAATCATTCGGAATCTAAAAATATGCAACCAAGCATATCAAATAATTACAAGTATATTAGTACATACAAACTAAAAGGTTAATCTGTACGTTAATCTGTACACTCTATACTATGTTTGTGAAGAAACTGGGTTCATTTCATATATTGGTATGTAAAATAATTATTTTGTGCAATCCACATATACTTATGTTTAATAGAAGAAATCAACAAATTAAAATAAATCACATAAAAATACCTAATTAAGATGTAAGCATGAATGCATATATTGGTAGGTAGTTTATTTTCTTAACTTGCGACTTTAAAATTTTGGATTAGCTCGCTCGTTTCACGTATTTGCCGTCATTTCAATTTACCACGCTCTGAGCCACGAAAGTAATTCTACCGACTGCGCTTAAAGTATGTATGTATGTATAATTATTCTGCAAGAAATGAAATATTTCTATCATAATTTTCTTTTCCCCGAATGAGAAACAACGCGATTTTAAGAAATATTCAATTAGCCATCGTCCATTGCGTAAGTTTGCTTTCATCAGAACGATTATGTCTCTCCATTTATGTATTTTTTCTTCAATCGAATCAAAAGTGTTTTTCTATTATTTAGTTTATTAGAAAGTACGTCAATAATAGTAATTTTTCTTACACAACATTTTCACACGGGCTATCATTATACAAACCGCGGTATGATTGGACCAATACTTTGCCACGTGTGCAACCAAAGACGGATTTTCATTTTGAAAAACCACGTGTATAGAAATAATTTACTTTAGATTTGACATCTCAACGCAGATGTCAAATCTAAAAAATGTGGAAGTCTAGGTATTTACAGGGCTTATGACATGTCATAGGCTTGTTAATAGGCCCTGTAAATAACAGATTTAGGCTTATAATCATAAGCTATAAGCACTGTAAATACCCAGATATCCATATTCTTCTTCATTTTTGTTGAGATGTTAAAAAATGTAAGTAAATAATATGTTTATTCTTCTTTTTATTTTGCATATATTTTTTTAATTGAAATATTCGTGTTTTTATTATTTACACAAATATTTTAATTTTATACTACATATTTCTGTGAGCTCTTTTTTAGAAATAGGTATCAAATTGTGGTTGAGTGGGTTCGAACCGAGAAACTCTGCCTCAAGAGTCCGACCACGGGACCACAACCTGACACACAACACCGGATTTTTTTGTTATTTTTATATAAATGTTAATATTTTTAAAATATATAAAACTGTTTTGATTTTGTACAATTTCGCATCATTCTTCATAGATCTCAAATAATTTCTGTACTTTGTGCTGTTGTTTTTTTTTTAACGGATTTTTTAATGCAAACTTGCCTCAAGGTAATATAGTTAAATTGATTTATTTCCTGCAACTGACGTGCAACTACAAAAAAGGTTTTTACTATCAGAAGTTTGTCTAACGTCTGCCGCCAATTTTCCTCATATTAATCTATCACAAATTATGAATATTATATGTAACGGTGCGCAGTGGTTGGATTGATGAAAACGAACTCTGTATCCTTCCAAAAGTTTTTTTTTTGATGGGAGCTGCAATCATTATTTACCTTGCTTATTTTGTACAAGGTTTATATCATTGAGTGGATTTTTCTTTCTTTTAACTTAAAAAATTAATATTTTATTTTTATCTGTGTTGTTGACTAGTGTGGGCCAATCAGGAACTTCTTAACATTTGCTCATTGCTGGGAGAAACCATGTAAAACTCTTCAGGAGAAGACGAACTGTTGACTGTAATCAACAGGCCTTCCGTCCCACTAGAAGGGGGTTCGGCATTTTGTGTCCTAGCTTGGTGTATAGTACCAATGTCCTTCACTATTTTTATCATGAATGATACCACATTTCGTGATAGTTCCTTATGAATGTTCCTTCTAAATGGTTTCAACTACTGGCTAAGGTAAAGAGATCCACTCGAGGTTTTGGCAGTTTGGAGATAGTAGGATGATGACACATGACGATTTTGACTATGTGCTGAGGATGATCGTATTTGGTATTTGACTAATTGGTTGTGTGGATTGTTTCAGGCTACGGGCGACAGTTCTAGCGGGGGTGGCTCGGGCTCCGGCATGGAGTGCCTGCAGCTGCGCTCCCCGCCCGCTCCCTTCCACTACCTCCTCAGTGAGCAGGCCAAGTCTCTCGTGGCTCTACAGGTTGGCACTTATACAATATGTGTATTTATTTCTATACCCTAAAGGTTTTCATTAGGTACTCAATTTGTCTTCCCTTTTTGGTTGTTTAAATTTAAACACATTTCGGTGTTTGATAACTACTGATAATGAAATGAAACGTTATTGTATTTTCCGACGATAGCGCTGTCCTGCCGATTGTGATTTTATCTAGCTAATAATATCATTTTGATAATAGAATATCACAATATTTTCCTTTAAATAATATGTTCATTATCAAATAATATAATGTACACATACGCGTATGGTAGCAGTCACATAAATATTTGTTGTCTTAAATCATTAGTATTTATTATTAATTTGATGAAATTAAATTCTACAATTTGTTTCCAGGAACTTCAGAATGAGGTGGGCGCATTGCTGGAGTTTCGAGACCTCGTCATCGAGACGTTCCCCAACCTTCGGTCCAAACTGTCGGGAGGGGGTCCGCCCGGGAGCGGCGGGAGCGGGGTCGCCCCGGTGCCCTCGGGCGCGGGGGGCGCAGCCCGGCGGGACTGGGAGCCCGGCGTGCGCGTGCGCAGGAAGCTGCCCACGCGCGAGGCCGACTCCCTGCCCCGCAGCCGCAGCGACAGCCACAGCAAGCCCCAGGGCGCCCACAGCGTGGTGCAGGACTCCGGCTTCAGCACGGAGACCTCGTCCAGCAAGGAGGCCCACAGCACCGCCGCCCCTCCCACCCGCCAGGCCTCGACCTACGAAGGAGAGCTCTGGCAGCTCCTCGACGTCATCCAACATCGTGGTAACAAGCTCAAGGAAGAAGCCGAAGCTCTGCGCGGAACCCTGGGAGAGAGGAGGGCGCTCAGTCTAGACGCGCTGTGCGACCAGAGTCGCGACGACATCGACCCCGCCGAGGAGTTTAGGAAAACTCTCGCGGTGGGATCTTCTAGAGAACTAGCGGCTCTTCGGAGGGAGAGAGATCATCTACTGGACCGTCTGGCCGAACTAGAAGCGGAAGCCTTAGTGGGGAAGGTGGAGGCGGAGAGATTGAGGGAATCCGAGCTCGTGTCTCCTATAGCCTCGAGGCACGACCGCGAGGACAGAACCCTCGAGTTGAGGTCGCGCCCCTCGGCCCCGGGGCCGCTGCAGTCGCCGCCGCACTCGGTGTTCGCGCCGGTGACCCCCGCTAAGGCGGCCAACGGTCTGCCCGAGACTCCCGTGAGGCCTCGGAGGATCTATCCGCGAGCGGAAAGTGAAGTGGTGAGGGGAGACGGCGACTTGGGGAAGTTGGACAGAATAATGAATACGCCCGTGAAAAGTGTTAAAGTGAAAACGCCGGATTCTAGGAAAATATCAGCTATTCTTCAAGAAAATAATCCATTGGAATTGCAAAGGCATCTACTGATCTACACCGTCCATAATCAGGTAAGATTTCTATTTTTATATTCATATCCTCAGTGTGTGGGTCTCGAGCTTTACAAACGGCTATAATTAGTCACATAACTTATCGTATCTTTTATAGAGCTTCGTTGCGAACGCGGATATCTCATCGATAGGAACGATATACAACGTAAAGTTTTTTTTTCTATTATAATGCTATTAACGTTAATTCTAACAGGCTCTCCCTTTACCGTGTTACAATGGATACAGCCGACCTCCGATAAGTTCTTGTTCCGATTTTATATTAAATGGATACTTGTCTTGCATTGTAATTATTGTTTTTGTGATAGTCAAATATTTTTTTCTTTATTTTTTGCTTTTCACAATATTTTAAAAAAACAAGTACAAAAAAAACATAATATTAACACAATAAAAGATCCAACAAAGGCATGGCCTGTTTGTGGAATATGAGTACATTTTATTTTAGGTTATAATAAAGGGCAAGAATACAATATATATCAGAAATAAAAATCGATTAAAAGTGCTAATATAAACTACAAATATTTAATTTTAATAGAAAACAAAAATTTAAAAGATGAAAATGAAAAAAAGTTAGCAAATTTGTACTACTTATATGAGTTATACGTTTAAAAGAAGAAGGTACTTTGATCTGTTTTTTTGAAAAATAATTTAAGCAAAATTTGTTATCAAAACAAACTTAGATAATTAATGTCTGACATATAGTCTGTGTGGAATGAATAAAAAAACAGTTTTGGAGCTATGAAAAATGAATGTCTTTGCGCGAGTCTGGATTTGCAAAAAGGGATATCTAGTAAATTATTCATTCTTTGGCTAGATCTTTTAATATTTTTAGGAAATAAATGTTGGCGCACAAAAACATATTTTTGACACTGTTGACAATATATTTCTCGTAGCTCCAAAAGTTCAGCTTCCTGAAATAATCGGTTGGTTGGAAAAGTTAAATTTTAGTATTAAAATTAGTATGTTAATTTGCGTTGTTACCAGTTTACGCGTCCAGCTTCTGATTACGTCCGGTACGCAGCTGTTTCGAATGGTCGAGTATAGCAGAAACGCCATTATGATTCGAGTTGACCGCAAGTACGTACATAATGGGTAATGGTAATTGCTCGCATTTATGTAGCGTACTAGCGGCTCGCGGAAACTTCCTTCATTCCGTTTGGGGGGTTCTTTAATGCTGCATTTTCATTACAGGCGATGAAAGTCGGTATGCGACGTTCGCGGAAGCGCTTCACGATGGTGCATCGCACTTTCGAATTATCATACGCAATACATAAAGTATTTTGAGAGTTTAGACTAGTTATAAATTAATGGAGCGTGAGTAAGTTTTCGCTTGTGAAATTTGCGAGAAAGATGGATGACACAGTGTTGCAGACGACGACTATTCTTCAATTTTGGCTTATATTTATTAAGGCTGTTGAAATGTATTTTTGAATGATTCCTACCGTACCCGAATCTTATGTAAAGGCTTTTGATTATTCTAAAATCCGGTCTTTCGAACAAACAAAACGATAATATAACGAATCGCTTGCACTTTAATGTACGCTAATATTGATTTTATTTAATGTTGATTAATTTAATTTTACTGTACTGCCCTCATCATTGTTAACTCCAAAGAATGTCACTAATTTATCGTAGTAAATTTATAAGAAAAAATATTATTTCGACAAATTGGAATTACCAAAACCAACAAAATGTATTTATATATTTGTTATATGTTAATTGTATGAATTGTGAGGTCTAAGGCAGATGAATCATAGGCGTGATCGATTCTCCTTAATGGATAGAAGCAAGATGATATCTGCTTGCATAACCTTGATTTTGTGGTCTGCAATAACCATTGTGGTCGGATGAATAATTCAAAGCAGCTTTCTAATGACTCGGTTAAAACGAACGGATAAATAAAACTGGATAATTAGGCTCTAACTTGCATACTAAACAAAGGTCAAGGGTTCAACCTGAATAAAACATTAATGCAACGAATTACGCAACAACTATCGTCAAGCGTCTAGTCGAACACAACAAACGAGATAAGTAAATAAACGGTGTATTTAAAAGGATAATCGGCGTTTTTTGTGTACTTTGAGATTAAACTGTCAATTATTTGTCGATTGCACCATTCAAATCGCGCAGTGATCATGTATGGAAAATAATAGCTCGGTTAAATTGGTATACCGAAAGCCATATATTGAACTACACAATACTAGATATAATTGGACAAAAGGACCCGCGCGGAGCTGGGAGCCGACTTTTCCGACAGGGTGCGGCTTTAAGGCATACTAATTAAATATTTATACAAATTAAATTTTTGGATATTTAATGTGTGTACATATACTTACATATCGACGGCCCCTACGTAAAGTACTCTATCTGCAAATCTGTTATTTTATAGGAGAGAGCTTAGAAGATTTTTTCAACGTATTTTTTTTTATAAGTAACGGTTTTATCTGAAATTCTAAACTAGTATTATACATTCAAAAACACGATAAAAAATGTATTAAATCGTTAAAAAAATTATGCTTTGTCAAAATTAAGTAGTTAGCGTTTTAGGAGTTCAGTTCATTTCGAAACTTCGATGTAGATAGCGTCTAATACAATACGCCTGAAAACAAGCGTAATTTTAAAAAAAATATATTTAAAATTATATTTGTAGAAAACGGTCTGTTGATAACGTATACCAAACATCTCAAAATTGACAAAAATGTAGTTAGAGCACTTTACGTAGGACACGTCGGCCCCATATAAACGGCGCGATGGCTTGCTAGCGAGTTAGTTGTCATAATTCCTGTATAAAAATGCTAAATAACGTACCAAAACGTACATATTTTTCTCACTTCTTGTGTCATTTTACCCCCGTGTTTACCGGCGCAAACGTGTCAACAACACCGCCCGCACCTTTCCTTGACATCCTTCAGTGCATCAGTCGGTGAGACCGGTCTGGGCACCGGGCACTGCATACCTCCGGTGAGGCGCGAGCCGCCCCCTGAAGGCGGGTTCCGGAATACCGAATGCGGCTACCGTTTGTTGACAAGACGGATTGCCATCGGGTACTGCGTGCCTACGCGCTACCAATCTACCTCCGACGCATTTCGCTAAACCCCTTTCAATTTTTTACACTATTCAATCGCACAAATCTGTATCTTTACCAACGCGATTTGGGGATTTTCACGATTCTTTGGATATTTTTCATGATTTGTTAAAATTTACTATTGACTATTTGGATTGATATTTTGTATGTCCCTCCTCATAGTGCATTTAGCTACCATTGCTGGAGGCACAGGGCTCGAATCCTAGAGGGGTTAAAAATAAATACTTTTGATTGAATTGACTTACTAACCGTAACGCCGCTTCCCACACGGGTAGGCAGAGTGGATAAAACGCCATACCTTTGCGAAAAATCTTCCCCTCTTCCACATTCATGCACCTCCTTATACATCATAACCGCCTCCTGATTTGACCACTTTCAAGGATGTGAAATACTTGGTCAAGCTATGTTTTTCTCGGTTTCCCTCTGCTCCTATTACCTACATTACACTACGGAGGCGGAGATATTCAGCGAGTCGTTAATATGGATGAATAAAAATTGATTTTAAAAATTGGTTTTCAAATTTTTAACTTTTTCAAAAAGTGGATTAGATTTATTCTGCAAAGTTGCGCCCAATAAATAAAATTAAAATTAGGCCATATTTTTTAACTGCATTGTAATTAAGAGCCAGGGATTTTTATTTTATTATTATTACTAATTTTTTATTTTTTATTCCAGCTTCCAACTATGCAATTAAATACATCTAATACTATTTTATAATATAGTTTGACGATGACCTCGTTAGGCGAAAGAGCTGTCAAAGAAAATGTTTATATTAATACTAATGTACTATAAAATTTTACAATTTAAACGCCAATTCAATAAATAGTAATTTTGTATTCAAACAAATAACGACAATTCTGGTACATTTCACAGACACATATTCCAGTCATAAATACCGCTCTCTTTACTAGGTATGCTAATTGATACTTAATTAATAAATAATCACATCGTGTCGATGGTCACTAACCATAAATTTTATTATTTATGTCATGGCCTGTTATTAAAATGCTATCAATTACTAAATGATTGCAAATTATGAACTCAATGACTCTTATTTATAGCTTCTTTTGGCAGACATGTTCTGGAGACAAAAGATCAATGTAACTTTATGTTTTAACTAACTAACTAACTAACTAACCATCACGCCGCTTCCCCGCAGGGGTAGGCAGAGAGAATAGAGCGCCACACCACTCTGTCCTTGCAAACATTCTTCGCCTCTTCCACGTTCATGCATCTCCTCATACATACCCGCCGATTGTTACGACTCCTAACCTGACCACTTTCAAGTATTTGGCATACCTGATCGTGCCATGTTTTTCTCGGTCTTCCTCTGCTTCTTTTCCCGCTAATATTCGCCTCATAAATTTGTTTTACCGTTCTTTCCTCACTCATTCGTTCTACATGTCCAAACCATCTCAACACACCTTTCTTAATTTTATCGATAATGCTTATCTCAGCTTTGCATTCCTTCCTTATTTCACTATTCGCACATCTATCATACATCGTTTTGTCGCACATTCTTCTGAGAGATCGCATTTCGACTGCATTCAGTCTACTTTCATCCTTCTTTTGCCAACTCCATGTTTCACTTCCATACATTAGAGTTGGAACCAGGACTCCGTTGTGCACTGCCAGTTTAGCTTCCGCTGATAGGTTTTTACTGTTTTAACTACTTTACGATAATTTTTATTAAATTGCCATCGACAATTATAACTGATGTTTATGGCAGAATTTAAACATATCGCTCACTCCTTTCAACGACGTCATATTACATATCAAAATCTTGATTTTTCAGGAGATCGTTTTTAAAGTTTAAGAATATAATGAAATGTTTTAAAAATAAATATCAAGCCACTCATTGAACTTTTCACCGTGCATCAGATCTTTTTAGGTAAAACCTGAAGGTGTTTTCTCCATTTGAAAAATATGCAATTTATTTTTAAAAAATAATTAAACAATACCTTTTCTTAAAAATGCTAAAACAACACTTTCTGCCCTGTAGCGGGTAAATATTATGTTTAAAATATGCCGTTTTTGTTGGGATATAGTATATTTTATGGGCATTCCGAAAACATGCAGAACTGAAAATTAACGATTTTTGATATGTGACTTGTTGAAAGGAGTGAGCGATATACTCTTTATTCATTTAAGCGTATTTGATTGTACGAAAAAGTAATATTTTGAGACAGTGAATATAAATTTCTCGTGAATTTAAGATCTCTTTAAAGTGGCACTGTAAATTTTTTTATAGTCTTCAATTCTTTTTTCTGGTATTTCTTTAAAATTATACATGCAAGCATAAACATTAAACTAACTCAAATTTTGCAATTGTTTTTGTAAAAGGAATTTTGTCATTATGTCCACTTTGATACCTAATTGTGTATTAGTCCAATCTATACAAAGAACAACTAAGGTTAACACGTTGAACGCCATGTGAGTTATATTTGACTCACGCTCTGTTTGGTCAAGAGGTTGCATGAGTTAAATATAACTTTGATCGTGGATTGTATTTTACGTTCTGTGAATTGGATACGCTGCACGTTTTTAGCCATGTAATGTAAATGCATGCACTTTCTGTGTGGCACCCTGGACAAATTGACAGATATTTCTCTGAAAACTAATACTTTGCATTTTGCATTTTACATTTGACAGTCAATGTGTTAAATATTTCTTTTCCGGTTTATCTTACCTCACATGTTGAAGAAATCACTCTGAAAGCACATTTATTGTTATATCACTAGTTAATCCTCTTTGGTCATGTTCCCCCAAGGAATTAATCGTAATTCTGCTATTTTTGGAAGCTACTGGGAACATTATCGAGCCACGCGCGAGTTTTACTTGGAGCATTTTATTTAGTACTTAAAAACGCGAGACAGTCTAACTTTACTTTAGCGTAATTTCCGATCCATGATGTTGACGCTCCATTAGTTATTTATATATAGTTAATCGACTTTAAACATACCACATAAACTTCAAGATAATTTTTTCACTTATTTTAAACTTTGACCCATAATTTATACTGATTCTCGGTGATTTTAAACACATTTAAAAAAAACTTTTTTCTCAATATATTATATATTTACAATAAGCTTTGTCTTCTCACTGTCCTGCCGTACGCTGAGAGTTGGAATTCATCGTGTCTTTTTTTTATTTTGCCTGCAGCCGCTCTAAACCGCGACCACTTTTCGAGTTCTTATGCCTGGACATATCGCTCACTCCTTTCAAGAACGTCATAAATAAAAAAAAACTTGATTTTTCAGGATAACGTTTTTAAAGTTTAAAAATATAATATAATGTATTAAAAATAAATGTCAAGCCACTTCCTGAACTTTTTACTGTGCAACAGATCTTTTTAAGTAAAACCTGAAGGTTTTTTCTCCATTTAAAAAATATTTAGTTTATTCAAAAAAATTATTGAACAATACCTTTTCTTCAAAATGCAAAAACAACACTTTCTGCCATGGAGCGGGTAAATATTAAGTAAAAAATATACCTCTTTTGCTGGGATATTGTACATTTTCTGGGCATTCCGAAAACATGCACAACTGAAAATTGACGATTTCTGATTTATGACGTTCTTGAAAGGAGTGAGCGATATGTACTTCTTATGCTCCGTTTGTCTTCAACTATCCCTTGTAATATAATACTTATTTCTCTCCCCTCATGAAATTCCCAAAGTTTGTACTTTGGCTTGCCTATAACTACTCTCAACCGACGATATCATAAGCATTTTTTCTAGAACACCACATTTCGAGTGCTTCATTCTTCATAGTTAGCAATTACATATTGACATTTGACGCCATAGAAAAGCACTGAGAAAGTTTTGTATGATCCAATAAAGTTCTGTGGAACAAATTACATATTTCATTTGGTTAATTTAAAATACTTTTATAATCTCTTAAGGCCCAGCATTCGAAACTACCGGAAAGGTCACATGTCTGTTCGCGCACGTTTTTTTTTTTAATAATGTAGTTTGGATATTTTTAGTTTTTTAGAATATAAGTCTTCTTCTTCTTATTATAGGCCTTGCGGCCTGTTTTTAAGAGGGATTAGCCTCCTGCGACGTCGATTCCCAGCTATCGGCCCATCTCTTAGGTGGTTTGCCCGGGAGCTGTCTACCATGGGGTTGGCCGTACAGTGCGATGTGGGGGAGTCTGGATGGTTCCATTCTCCTCACATGCGCATACCATTGTCTTCTTCGTTGCCTTCCCAACCTAACGACATCTTCGATCTCGCATATTTCCCTGATCTTGGCATTTCTCAATCTATCTCGAAGACTCTTGCCTGTTATGCTTCTCAGAGTCTTCATTTCTGACACTCTAAGCGCGTTTATGTAGAAAAAATATTTTTATTATATTTTATAACTCCTAACCTTTCAATAACTCTTTTATTTTCAAAACCGTATAATTATTTCGGAGAAAAACGTATTTTTTCAATGCAAAAACGGTGTTTTAAGAAAAAAATCAACAATGTAAAATCATACATGGATTTAGAGAAAATTAAGTTGCGACTTAACGAATGCTGAGCCTTAATGCGTTTCTTGTGAAATGTAAGATTGGAACGAAATTAACACATTATGTACCCACATAGCTACCGAGACTTTCATGTAAAAAAGGTATGTTTTGATTGTCTGTATACACCCACATATTATAATAATCTGTACTTTGGTGTTAATAATAATCGCGTGTATCATGAAAGCATTTCGTGTTCGTATTTTTTATTGCGTATTCGTTGCATGTTTTTATTTTCTCTTTCCAAGATTTCAATTTTTAAATATCGTTTAATTGAGACACATATCTTTATAATCGCTAATCTGAAGCCTTTCGTAATTTGGTAATTGCACTAGGTATCATATCGAAGGTACATACGTAATTTCTCCAACAAAATTAATAAGCTTTAAAAAAACTATTTGTGATGTAAGCGCTTATTCGTAGGCCTAACGCACGTTTAATGATATTTTAATAACTTATTTGAGGAATAGTACTTGCCCTCATGACGTCATCAAAACTGTTATTGAAAATTGTAAGTATGTAAGAAAAACTAATGGGGTCAGTTTTCATTGTTTATATCAGAATTGTGACAAGCGCTGTTTTTGGCCTTTTTGTTTTTGAAAGTATGTATTTTTTTAAAATAAATAAATGAATTTATAAAAAACGGAGAAATTTTCGGGATTATTATTATTCTTATAACAAAAATCTTATTGTTTATGCCTACAACACTCCAATTTTTAACTATATTTATGTGCCTGCTTAACTTCTAATACAATAATATTTATATATATTATTATCTTAGCAAACATGAAATCTATAGTAATAACCGACTTTCACATGAGATTATATAACATTATATATATTTATAAATAAAATTATCCGTTTGAATAAATTTCTAAAAACAAGCAGTGTAAATAATGCGAATAATATGTTTGTTCGCGCAAAATTTGAGGTAATAAAAAGTAATGTATTTGTATTATTTTTTTCAACAGCTTGAATTCAACATAAATAATTATATCTCCTTGTAAGCCTTGCGGTTATATCGCAATTCGCAATATCCGATAAAACGTGTTTATTTCGCGTTTCTTTTCTTTTTTTAATAATTTAATTTAAATGCTATGTTTTTTTTTTACTATTAATCTTTAGTAAAACCTATATAATTTGCGAACGACATTGCGGATATTAAGAACCCATTACATTATACTCGGGAGTTTTTTTAAAGTGAATCTGAATTCGTCAAAGACGTGTTGAGCGGATATTTTTTTATCGGTGATTTAAAATATTACTTATCATCGTGATATCACTATCGATATAAAATTGGTCAAAATAGAAATGTACGTGATTTCATGATCAATTTCTTGCCATAGAATGAATGCCAATGAACGGTAAACCGAACCTTATTTTTCGTTTTGAGTAGAGTTAAAATAACCATAAATACTGGTTTAAGACCGGTAATTTTATCGTGATGAAAAATATTATTTTCGGTAAGCGCGTACGTGCATAATTTGAAATATTGTCGTTTTATATAGATAAGCACGATATTAAAGATTAAGGTGTCCAAGTTTGTCCAGGTAGTCGTGTTCTACCTAGCTAGTAGCTTCAAGTAGTCTTGTTTTAGCTAGCTAGTAGCGTGAGTGTGTTCTAGCTAGTTATTAGCTTGAAGCAGTCGCGTCCAAGTTTTTCAAGCTGACGCAGTTGAGCAATCTGCAGTTCAAATGCAATTAATTATTCTCATTTTCCGTTTTGAGCAGTCGTATCGACAGCTGCAGTTGACTTGCAGTCAATTTTTTGCGGGGAATGACATTTTTATTGAAACTGCGGAATCTTCAAGTGTGGTAAAAGCAGTTGACATCGACTGTTTTGGGCTGCTTCTCTGTTTTCAAGCTTACAAGTTTCCATTAACGTTACAACCATTGTTATCGTTATGCCATGAAATCAATTTTACAAAAATATCATCAGTTAAAAAACCTTATTATAACGTTTGTTTCCTTTAAAATGCAAGCTTTAAATAACTTAAATATTTTAAAAACGTTCGCATCCGCAAAATTTACGTTATAAATCATTTATTACTCTCGCATAGCGTTCTGAAGTTAAAATTATAAATAAAGTAAACCTTTTAAATATTATATCTTGATTATGGTATAAAAAATTGATTCTTATTTAAAGTATGTTATGTGTGATAGTTGTTGGTATAAACGCATTATCAGCCACCACAGATCGTTCAACAATTCAGATGATCTTGAAGAAGTTTAACAAAAACGTGGCATTGGCTTAGATAACTACTAAAAACATAAGTAATATTTAAAAAAAATGTCATTGTTAGGTAGGTTCTCATTAGTAAACATTTAAAAAACGCCCTTGTTTTTTTTCGACATTTTTTACTTGAACCTAATTAAACCAGAACAGACGAAAAGTGGCAGGTTTATATTTTTACTGTACAGTATGGTTTCCCCAAAGTTGTTTTGCCTGAATTATTCTAAGCCAGCCACAATGGCGGCCGTGTTTTCATTATAATGTCAATCGATTGTTCAGCCAAGCATCATCCGGGCAAGGTTTTTTAGTACTTAATCAAAATTCAAAAGGCGATTTGTTTGACTGCCCAGCGAGTGTATTGGTGCACAATGTATGTTCGTCCTTCCGTTCGGTCATTTCCGCTACTAGGATAAAATAACAACTATTTAGTTTTTTTCCACATAAATTTTATTTGACCAGCGACCGGGTTTCGTCGTAATACAACAAGGCAGGGGTGGAAAACCGTGATTTTATTTAAAAAATCTGACAAAATGAATTTAAATTGAATGACTTTAAATATTGTATTATAATAATTACATACACGTTAGTTATGGTAAAGATTTTAAGTATGATTTGGTATAATTGTATTTTAGAAATGAGTTTTGTATTTAAATTGAAATAATAATTGTCTTTTGTTAATTTATGTTTCTTTTTAAATGTCAATTTGTAATTTATGTTTTTTTTAAATGTTCAAGTACTATCTGCCCACTGATTGCAAACGGCTATATATGGTATCAAACGTTTTGATCAATATCACTAGTCCGTCTTTGGTCGGTTGGAAGATATTGCTTTTTAGCAATAAGCCCGCCAATGTACTTTTTTTATTTTCTGTACATGAAGTTTAAATAAAATAAAATAAAATAAAATAATAATATATGGGTGAATCTGGAAACTTTGATTGACGACAAATTACTCTTTATTTGTTATATTTTGTACTGTGTTATTCAAAATATTTCTCACCAAACTAAAATGTTTTTAATTATTATATCATTGATGATATTTCCATTAATAATATTTAATGATAACTTTTAAATATTTTTATCTTTATAATAATGTTTACACAAATGTGACCAGTACTATAATTTGACACCTCGTATTATCTTTTGTCGACTTTTATATTTTGGTGATTAACGATATTCTGGCGTACATTCTGTCAAATAAATGGCGAGACAGAGTAATTTGAAAGTTTCGCGTAAATGATTTTACAGTTTTTTTTAAACTAAGTTGACATAACTGTACCTACTCTATTTTGACGCTAAGTTTGAGCGCAATCTGTCATGAAGTTTACTGTCAGCAGTCAAAAACATTAGATGTACTCAAGTGTGTGTTGCGATTTTTGTAAATTTATCGCTTGAAAATAAGGTTTTCTGATGGAGATTCAATAAATTTGGAAGATTTTTTTTTTGTAATTTTTTCTTTCAGTCCCGGTATATTTGACGAGATGTAGCCTTTTTAATATTATTTTTTGTCATTTTATTACTTTAATTTCATACTATTTCTGTGAGCCTCAGCGGGTCATTATTAAGAATGGGTATCAAATTGAGTGGGCTCGACCCCAGAAACTCGACTCAAGAGTCCGCGACACTTAACCATGGAATCATAACCCGACACTTAAATTCGCCTTAAAAATCCACCAATTATGTATATTCACCAGATAAGGAAAAGTGAAATCCCGAGTTAAGAACAGTCCACAAAACATCAAAACAATACCTCTGTATTCCTATTATTATATCGAAAATTCTAATCTACAATATAATACGAACATATTGTGCTGTTTTAAAGCAGGTTACATGTGCATTTGATTTGTTCATAACAATTCATACAATTTAGCTCAAGTTGTTTTTATAATACTTGCATTATCTCTTTTTTAAACTAGTATACCTACTTAGGCCAATAGTTAAAAATCCGTTAAATTTTACTGCCTGTCATCTTACCGCAAGTAGGTCGACTTCTGTTTTATGTGTTTGTGCTGTTATTGCTAAAAAACGTTTATTTTTGTCTTGCATTGTGTGTTGCTCTACAAACACTTCAGAAATAATTCAGAAATGTAGGCAACTTGATCAAAGTTATTAAATTTTATTACTTGCATAATATTAAATTTCAGTCAAAGTTTTATTTTCGCAACTGTGAACTCTTTTAACTGTTAGAGAATCAAGTAATTAGTAGGTATTCCTAAATGTCGACGTTCAATTACATTTACGTGTTAACTGGTTACATACTATCGACCCTTGTCCGTACCCAATGGCGCATAAGGCACTGCATCAAATTGATACTGAACGTTGATTATATGAAGGCAAGGTGATCAGTCTTGCGCTACAGAATCCAGTCCAGGGTAATATAGAATAAATATCAGAGTAAAAAAGCACTTATGTTTATTTTGAACCCTTTGGCAATCAAAACCAGGTCTTCCAGCTTGGTTTACACACTCTAACCATTATGCTAATGGTTAGAGTGTGCATAGCGAAGAAAAACTGGTTAGGTACCTACCCATACAAAAATATGGACAGTTGGCGTAAGAAAGTTGGATATTATTTTATGTCAGGTCAGTTAAACAATAGGTTTGTTGACCTCTTTAGAGCAACACACTTCGTTTTGGATTCTTATATAGATTTATAAATTCACATTATTGTTACAAATACTGCTGACTTCACAACATTTCGAGTGTGTCCAAATACTTGTTCACAAAATCTGGATTGTCTCCAATTACAGGAGTTATTTTCATATTATTTTTTGAAATAAGAAGAATGTGGAAGTCTGATTAAACCAGCCTATGACGGTCGTCAGCCCCTTAAATGCACAGACTTTCATACTATTCTTCACCTTTGATGAGATGTCAAAAAATAATACTGCTGACTTCATGTACACACAGTCGTTATTTTATTTAAATAATATATAAGCCATTTTTTTACAATCACATAACAGCATAGTCCATATATCAAACTTATATATTATATATGTATATAGTTTCATTTCTCTTAATTTTGACCCTGAAGATAACGTATTTTTATGAGTTTTTTGTTGTTGTTTATATATGGGATCATTTAACCACATAGAAGTGATAAAACGATAAAAATATGACTAATGGTCCAAAGATTACTCCGGATCAGACTCTCGGTTAAATAATGTATCACGAATTGTCTTCGGGATGTCATCAACTACTTCCGGTCGCCAGATCCGGTAGGCTCCTAATCCGCTTGCAGATAATCTTTTGACACGGGCGGAAATGCGATGTCACACTAAAAGTTGTGGGTACCATACCCAGTACCCACGCCGTACTTAGATATTATTTTAGCGACCGAAATTGTTATGTTAGTTTTGTCTCTCAATGACCGAAACGGTACCTAATTCTAGATCAAAAATGATGAATGTATTTTGATAATATGCCATTTTGTGTTTAGTTTATTTGAAAATGTAGACATAACATGTAGGTGTATAGTTACAACATTTTGAATGTGTCCAAATACTTGTTCACAAATCTGGATTATCTGCAATTAGGAATTTACGTGTGTAAAGTGATCACTCAAACCAGGCTATGACGGTCGTAAACCCTGTAAATGCCCAGACTTCCATATTCTTCATAATCCATGTTGAGATGTCAAAAAATAACTCCTAATTGGAGATAATCCAGATTTGTGAACAAGTATTTGGACACACTAAGAATGTTGTAAAATATTTTTACTCTCACTTGCCTTTGAAAAATACCATCAAATAGGCGTCTTCGCCTCAAAATTTATCTTATTTTCTCTCAAAACAATTTTTTCGAAAGTTTTCTCAGATATCGCTCACTCCTTTCAACAACGTCATATATAAAAAAACGATATTTTTAAGGAGATCGTTTTTAAAGTATAAAAATGTGATAAAATGTATCAAATATAAATATCAAGCCACTTATTGAACTTTTTACTGTGCAACAGATCTTTTTAGGTAAAACCTGAATGTTTTTTCTTCATTTGAAAATATTTAGTGTATTTAAAAAAAATAATTAAACCATACCTTTTCTTCAAAATGCAAAAACAACACTTTCTGCCCTGTAGCGGGTAAATATTAAGTACGTAAGTTTAAAATACGCCGCTTTTGCTGGGATATAGTACATTTTTTGGGCATTCCGAAAACGTGCACTGCTGAAAATTGTCGATTTTTGATATATGACGTTGTTGAAAAGAGTGAGCGATATGTTACTTCAATAAAAAATGTAATACATAATACACGTTTATATTTTTACTAAAAGAGAAGTCTAATTTTAAATTACTTGCTTAAAATCGTGAGGACAGTATGTGCCATGAAATCGGCACAGTCGTGATATGTGAAGAAAGAGGCGGTATTTATTTTTGCTGCACTAAAACATGTAATCATTAAAATGTAAATAAGAATATGAACATTCATTAAATTAATTTCACAAAAGAATACGTTATATCTAGGCTTCTGTAATGATAATAAAACGTAATTATATTATAAACGGAACAGGATATAACCTTCAGAATAACTATTTGATATTTAATTTTTAATTTAATTTAAATTTTATTTTATTCGTAATTATATGATCGAAATTTATGAAAAGGCAGTTTTCTGTGTAAATATTATTTTACATGTTTTAAATTTAAGACGCCATTTCCATTGAGGAGTGGGCATTTATATCGTATGTTATAAAAACTTCTGTACAATAAATAATGATAAAATTTTAGCAAACTAAATTTTAGCAAATTATAATAGTTATCCTTATTAAGGTGTATTATTACGTGGGTGCATAATTTGAAAACTGTAATATTTAATGTACCTAGGGTAAAAACCCCGTTTATTATCACCTTACCTTAACAGATTGATTCAGTCAATATCGATTTATAGCTTAACCATTTACCATATTAATATATATTTTTATTAAATGTATTTAATTTATTTTAACTATTTCTTAATTTTGAAGTATAACAATAGACATATTAGAATTAATATTTTTCTCGTTGGAAAATATAAAATAACTGTTCTCTTTTTTTAAATTGATTTTCTGTTTCGTGTTTTGTATCCAAATATTTTAATTTCACAATATTTTCATTGGCTCTTTATTAGAAATAGGAGTGAAGTTTTGGTAATGTGGACTCGAATCTGTAAACTAATGTCTGCGACAGCTACCAAGGAATGACAACCTGAACCCAACAAAGATATTGATCATTATGAAGCTAGATATTGTCATTCATGAAATGTTTCTAAATAAATTTAACTACATTTATTCCGCTGTCATGAAAAAAAATACACTACGAAAAATCAGAATATCGGTCCTAAAAATAGTATTTATATTTGAACTCAACCGTCAATATTTGGGCAAAATCATCGTTGTTAATAAAGACAGTATCTTAATGGCATTAAATAAAGACGTCTATAATAGTTGGTAATGTATTATATAATATAATAATATAATACACACGAAATCTGCAGTGTTCATAACTGGTCGGGGTTTCTCTATAATATTACCCAAATAACGAATGACCCTGTAAACCCTACCTATTTTTCTTTTATTTTCATAAGCATACAATACCAATTTATACTGCGAGACGAAAATATAACATTATTTGTGTTAATATTACTCGAAATAAAAGTAAACACCTTTTATATTAGTGCATGGTTCTTACGAAACTTCGATAACTATTTTTTAAACGATAATATTTAGTATCGAGGTATAAAATAAATAAATTACGGAATTCTCATTCCCTTTACCAGCCACATCGTTAAATATGAGGTAATAATAATGATTGTTAGTAATACTGTATTGTTTTACTTTGCATACACATTTTGTTTCTTACAAAATTGTGTTTCAACATGAAAGAGACTGTGTTATGACAGTCCTTTGATAATTTAATGACCCCTGAAGTATTTATTTTAAAACACTGATTTTTAAACGAATATATTTGATGGTATGATAGTTGGTCGTTGACGTCGTGTTGGTGTATAATAGATAACTGTTGTGTGAGCGATCGTTAAACGAGATTATTCTTTATCGTTGAGTGACTATATTAAATTATTATATTATATTAATATTATGATCAACACCCTCATTTTTCCCCTTTTGATTAATATTATATTATATCAACACAAATCGTAAATACAAGGGGTGAAGAGTAAAGGCTCCAATTATTGATACTTGAAGCAATTGGTTGAGTCAGTATGAATTATTTTCAGCCAAACCATTCCTCATATCAATATTTATGTTGTTTTATACTAATTAATATTAACTTCATTTAAATGTACGAGTTTTTTTAAGTTTTCTTATGTTTTTTTAAATAAAAATTCGCCTTATAAAATTGATGTTTTTATTTTATTTAAAAAAATAATAAAAAAGGGCTGATATCAACTCTCATCAAGTTCTGGTCTGTATTTGAAATACTTGATCATGCCAAGTTTTCCTCGATCTTCCTCTGCTTCTATTAGCAACCAAATTCGCCTCATAAATTCATTTTACTGAATGCAGTCGAAATGCTATATCTCAGACAAATGTGCGGTAAAGCGATGAATGATAGATGTTCAAATGGTGATGTAAGGAAATAATGCGAGGCTGAGATAAACATTTTCGATAAAATTCAGAAAGTTTTTTTGAGTTGGTTCAGAAATGTGAATCGATCAAGTGAAGAAAGAACAGTAATTTTTTTTTATAAATAGAAAATATGTAATTTCAGGTCCTATTAAACAATTATAGCACAAATACCGAAGCACGTATTTAGACTAAATAAATCAAAAATGCTTTTAAATTTCGTCCAATTACTCTGTCATTCGTCTTCGTGTAGTATTTATAAAAAAGTAACAATCAAAAATAATTACTAAAAAGCACAAAAAGCGTTTTAAGCCGTAAAATAAACAGTAAACACTTTCTAATAGGGTTTTTAGTCGGTTTACCTAAAATTTTCGAGTAAGTGAAAGTTCTTAGTGGAAGCAATGTAATGAAAGACAAGGGCCACGCGTATAATTTTCGTTAAAGTTGCAACAATTTTTTTAGAATATTATGACACGGAAGATAAAAGCCTCCAGTGTCTAAAATGCAAATGACGAAAAATTAGAGAATGACATTTCATAAGAGTTGACTACAATTTTTTACGTAACAGAGTATCAGGAAGGCAGAGCGTTACCAGAATACTCAATTCTGTGTTGAAATACTATAGACGGTGCGTGCGGGGATCAGGGGCCCAGAACTCACAAATAATATAATAGAACAATGCAAGTTTTAACTCAAGGAGAAACTTGGAGGAATTACGAAAATGTCTTAGCAAAAGTATTAAAATTTATTCACAAACTTAGACAATACTCACCGAATTACTAAGAAATTAACCGAATGATTATACCCATTCTCATCTACAATACAAAAAAAAAATATTTCGGTATTCAAATATAATTTTGAATTGAATTCTTCTAACTCGTGTTTCGTTAATTTGCTAATTGAATGGTTTATTAGAATCTTTGGGTTTCTTTTTCAGTAAATTTTATACAAAATATTATCATATTACGGCATATCTTTTTAATTATTATTATTTGGCCATTGTCTGCATCTAAATACACATTTAGTGCTAAGGACACTGCGTTAGAGTGACGCAGTGTTATCGTTAATTACGTGAAAGCAAAAAGATAAGTAGATACAGAAAAAGGAAAATAACTGCAATGCTTAGGGCAATCAGGGTCGCATACCCTTACTCGTAGAAGCGTGTGTACGTTGGATTTACTATGTTAATATGCTATTTTAGTCCAATTTAGAAGTTACGATGGTTTTTTTTAAGCAATGCGGTAGTAAATATAACAAACTTCACGCTATTTTGTCACAAAAGTTACTCACTATTCCAGATATTTGTAACACAAGAGTTGTAACGTTTATTTAGAAATGTAATGTTTATATAGAGATGTAAATATTTCCAAAGAGGTTTAATAATTATCGAACATTATCTTCCCTTTAATCAAATAATTGTCAACATTTTGAGTGTGTCCAAATACTTGTTTCATTGAATAAAAAGCTTTTTTCATCTCACCAATAGATGTCTCGAGTGAATTTCTAGTAATTCAAGTACAATGTTTCGAAATTGGAACATAAATAGAACTTTCGTTGTGTAGTTGTCGATCATGGGTAGAATTGACGAATGTGTGTAAAATGTGTAAAGTGATCACTTAAAGCAGCCTATGACGTAAGCACCGTATATCCTCAGACTTCCATATTCTTCTTCATCTATGTTGAGATGTCAAAAAATAATATAAAAAATAATTTCTCATTTATTTCAGACTCGTCCTTTTTCAATGATAAACATAGTATTTAATATAAAAACAAACCTTCTCACAGGGTTATGTTATTATGTGTTATGTTAAGTATAATATCTCAGTCCTATATACGTTACCAAACAAACAGGACAGGGCTACCGACTGCAAGTCAATGCATACACGCTTGTCTCACGTACTTGACGGACGCGAGAGAACCAGTCAATGATTCAATCTCTTTCCAGCATCCGGCCATGTGCTTCTGACACTTCTCGTATTGAATAGCCGCCTTTGAGTTCATCGCCACCTCTCTATTCACAGCTTATTGCCGCCGTATTCCCCATCACGATACAGCGAGCCGCCCTCCATTCGAACAACGTTAGCCTCCCATTATCAGACTTGAACTTCGATACAAGATCCTCGGGGTCAAAGTGTCTCGGTAACTGCTTTATATTTATCATGCGGTTGTGAATGGTGAGTGTATCGGCGAGTTCGACACTGGAAATGAGAGATAGATATAGGAAGAGTAATCTGATATAGGATGTTAATTATTTTACTGATCATTATTAGATAGTTAACGCGGACTTGAACTACATATTATTGGAATATTATTTAAATAACAGGTATCCTTCAAAAATCATGACTTCAATGCACTATTTATAACATTATTGAATTTATTATTAGATTAAAACCAATATTTTTAGCTTTTCCACTTTTTTATTTGACCAGCGACCGGGTTTCGTCGTTACCGACATCATCAGACTGGTGATGTCGGTAACGACGAAACCCGGTCGCTGGTCAAATAAAAAAGTGGAAAAGCTAAAAATATTGGTTTTAATCTAATAATAAATTAAAAATGCAATTCCATCACGAAGTGTCAGTGGATAATATAAATCTATTAACATTATTGAACTTTTTACTTACGGATGACATTTTTATTTATTAAATAATTGTTTTAAGAATGTTTTTTTTGACATCTCAGCATAGATGAAGAAGAATATGGAAGTCTGGGCATTTACAGGACTTGTCTGGGCATTTACGACCAGTCAAAGGCTTGGTTAAGTGATCACTTTACACACGTGTAACATTTTACCAATGACTGACAACCACACTTCCCAAATTTTTGGATGTCATAGATATATGATCCATCTTATGGCGTTCCGCGATCGAGTTCACAACAGCTATATTTGATTGTATTTAGAAAGCTTTTACTTAGCGAAGACCTTTTTATTTGTATGTAGGACCCGAACCCGGATTATTTCACATACTAGGAAACGCCTCAAAACCATATTCATTTTTTTGTGCAGTAAAATATTTGACTATCGTGTATCAAATTTCATTACGTATTACAATTAAAAGGCGCCACGTTTACATTCAAAGTCCTTCGTACTGTAATAAATATCAAGAACTCTTAGTAAAAAACTTTTAAAAAATCAATAGGGGTATTAAAGGTAATGAAATTTCGTTCTCTGTTGTCATCTTGTTGTATTTTCTGTGTATCTAATTGTATAAATGTATCAATCGTGCGTAAAAAGATGACGGTAAAAATATGTGTTGATTAATACTACGTTGCGATGCCTCTGTCAGATTCACGTTCAATTATTTATTTGATTTTTTTTTGGGAATTTTACAGAACAGTTACATCAAGTCAGTCACATTATTATAGTATAAGTATTACAAAATAAGTACTTGTACTATCTCAATTACAAAATTCCACACTTGTAACTTTGTGAAAATATTATGAACAGTTAGTTTCATATTTCTGTGTTATGTACTTAACTCCTGTGTCCATTTTTTAACATTTAAAATGATAAATTATCAACAACATTTTGAGTGTGTCCAAATAATAAATTATCTGGTCAAATTATAAGCTTAATAATAAAAATGAAAATTGTATTTTCTGGCGTTTCTCATGTGTGTGATTATAATAAAAGAGTTTCTGCTCAATAAAAAGCTTCTTTTCATCTCACCAATAGATGTCCCTAGTGAAGTTCTAGTGATTCAAGAATAATGTTTCAAAGTTGGTTCATTATTGACAACCACACTTCCAAAAATTTGATAAGTGTGGTTGTCAATAATGGGTAGAATCGGTGAATGTTACACGTGTGTAAAGTGATCACTTAAACCAGCCTATGACGGTCGTCAGCCCCGTAAATGCCCTGACTTCCATATTCTTCTTCATCTTTGATGAAATGTCAACAACAAAAAAAATAAGTCATAATTTATTTTTTAGTATACCTACACAAGAAAACGCATCAAATTCTAAATAATAAATAATGTGATGAATTATCGCTTCCCATTTGGAAAAAAGATCAAGAAAAAAGAAGGAAAAATCTTATTAATTTACCCAACACACCAAACATCTGTTAGTCTTATTCTTTAGTCCGCTTTCACATTTTTTCTGTTCCTTTGACACTTGTTCTGTTTACCTTTTAACAATCACACCGTTGTATCACAGGTTTCTGAGCAATACGGTATTTGACTCGTATTGACAAACATTTATCAATGGACTAGTTTTCCGGCGCTCTGGGAACTTTTTTCTATTGAATTCATTGTTCCATTGGATAATATCCAATATTTTGTCAACTCCGTTACGTTTCGCCCGTTTAATAGAATAGACCTCATCGCTCAGTGTTTACATATCTGGCTACCAGTTATCAGCATATACTGTACGCGTTTATTTGCCTTGAACCCTACTGATGTGTGTGTTTGACTTCTGTGCGGTGAAACGGAGTATTTGCTCCCGAATGTAAATATACACCCAATGTCTGAGTTGTGTCTGAGTAGAGTGTGAGTACCATTTCGTATTTATCATTGGTTCAACTAACTGCTTTGTTTAACTTTTCACTCCGTGGTATTATTGTTTTACTTGTGATGTTTTGTGTCTGCGCGTATAGACATATTTACATTATAATGTAGGTGAACTTGGTACAATCTATGATTTTTGAGGTCAAATGTACTCGTACGTAATACACGTACGCTGATTAGTAGAGAAATGAGAATTTTTGAAAGCTTTTACCAATTGCTTTACTTTTGTTATGTATTTATATGTTATTATTTTATCTTTTTTTGTAAATGATTCGCTGGTACTCCAATGCTTCAGATTTTTATTCTACTACTACTACTACTACCATCACGCCGTTTCCCCGCAGGGGTAGGCAGAGAGGATGGAACGCCACACTCTTCTGTCCTGACATACACTCCTCGCCTCCGTCACATCCATACATCTAGTCATACATGCCCTCCGATTACGCAGACTTTTGACACCGCCAGATTTTAGGTTCTGATTGATCTGATCGTGCCAAGTCTTTTTCGGTCGTCCACGTTCTGTTTTCCCTCTCACATTCGCCACATATATTTTCTTAGTCATTCTCTCGCTATCCATTCGCTCCACATGTCCATACCACCGCAAAGAGCTCTTCCTAATCTTTTCAATTATTCCTCGTTCAGCCTTACATTCCTTTCTTATATCGTCGTTTTTAATTCTGTCATACAATGATTTTCCACACATTCGTCTGAGGGAGCGCATTTCAACAGCGTTCACTCTGCTTTCATCCTTCCTTTGCCAGTTCCATGTTTCGCTTCCATACATTATTATTTTTATTCTAGGCAACCAAAATTTAATTTGACTTATCAGTACACTACATACCTACGTGGTATAATTTTATCTAACTAACTCTCTCATTTTGTTGTAGATATACTCAAAAATAATAATATGATGAACATGTTTTTTTTTAATCAAGGAATGAATTCTTTAGACCTCACCATTATAAAAATCGCTATTCATTTAAAATATTTGCAACATCATCGTGCATTCATTTGTTATATATCTCTTCATTTTACAAAATGCTAGATATTTTATACATCGACATCCGTTTTTTTCTGATCATCTAGCCAGTACTAAACAGTATCAATATTTTTGTCTAAATAATATTTGACAAAAAATGGTATTAAACGATTTATTAAAACGAACTCTTGCCAGTGACGTACGGAAATTAAAAAAAACTTAGAAAAGTTTAAAGTAAAAAATAATAAGAACGCTGAAACATTCCCAGATTCAAAGATACATTTTGAGAGCAATTAAATTTTAAACACGGAAAAAACGATATTTCCTTTTGAAACTTGGGCAACCTATCAAACATGAATCAGTTAAAAAAAATGGTTATAATAAAAAACGATATTTGATCGCTTAGCACTGATATTATCTGAAAACGTCATTTTTATATGTATAAGTTGTTGTTACCCTTCAATTGTGGGCCATCGATATATTCCTTGTATAAGGAATAAAGTATGTCGTTTTTAATTAAGTAATTTTTTTATTTAACATGTTTTTTTGTTTTGTTTACAGCTGCTGCAAAATAAAATAGAAAACATCAGTCGAACTCTAGTCGACAGAATACACAGGACCACGGAGGAAAGAGATGATCTCAAATTTCAGGTATCTATTATATATGTTTTTTTTAATACCTAAAAGAGTCATTTTTAAAGAACTCATAAAAATCAGTTCTGTTCATTTTTAAATTCGATACTAAATCAATATGAAAACTCTCTAATAATATCGTCTCACTCCTTGACTAATTATAATTATCGTTATCTGCGCTTGCACAAATTTTACAGGAGACCGTTTTTGTGTTAAGAGTTATTGCTCTTTATTTCCCCTGAAATGCAAACTTGCGACGAATATTTTTTCTGAAATTTATTTTTCTTTATTTGTCGTTGGAGACTTTTAAAGTAACATTCGATATTATTATATTTTTTGGGAAAATACATTTATTTTTTATAAATATTTCTTCGGTAATGTAGGTATGAGACTTCATAACCCCATGCATGCTTAGAACATCCAAGTAAAATTAATCCCAACTAAAATTCCGCAAAAATATCAATAACAGTTAGTGTCGTTAACTCATTGTTTTTAATTTACAATTAATAAAATAATTATTCTTGTAAATGTTAATGTATGTTTGTATAATTAAATAAATTGTAATAAAATTAAAATATAATTGAAATAATTCTACTGTTAATTATCTTCTCGGCATTTAAAAATATATATTAATTTGTTTTTTAGTACGATTATTTTCCATCAAAATCATAAATATTTCCTTAAATCTGGCCAAGTATTGAACAGATAACCTAAATATTTTCAATCACCCAAATAAATATAAAAAACTATTGAATACCATTCATGAGGTAGGTAGATTTTTTTATCACTATTATAGATAGATACCTACTTGCCTGATTATTTTTTAAAACAAAGATGGCAAGTAATTACCGATTCTCGTTTAGAAACTGGATCCCGAGGAATTATGCCTATTCATCATGAGATGCTTTCAGATAAAATAGGCGCCTATTTCTACACTCATTCTTGCCATTGAATCATCTACAATATTAACCACTTTTTATACAACTTTCTCGACTCTGCGGCGTCGGACGCGCGATGAAAAACGTTTCAACGATTTAGATTAGACAACAATATCATTAATTTTATATCGGTACAAGTGTACCTAATTAGAAATGAAAGCAAACGTAGAAAATGCATTTTTTTCTCTTTGTAATTTTTATTTCGATTAACTGTCGAATGTCTCTCGAGTCGAATCTTTTGAATTTACAATAAATCAATTCTAGGTCAAATTTTTATGTTGAAATCAATTATCGGTAAAATGTATTAATTTATTTTTATGGAAAAGAGTAAAAAATTAATAGATTTAAGTTTTGTACTGACATTTCTTGGTGTAAATACATTTTATACAATAAAACAACAACCACATACTCGTATATGTTTTTTTCAATTTTATTTGATTTGACCAGTAACCGAGTTTCGTCGTTACCGACATTATCAGACCATTCTGATTTTTATTAAGTAAAAAAAAACATTTTTTTTATTTAGTTTAAAAGTATTGAAAAACAAAATCAATTGATTAATTTTGCGCCACCCTAAATAAGTTTGTATACTGCAACCGTGTAGGTCACAAATGTCAAATATAATTGACGTACGAAGCCATTTGCAAAAATTCTTCTTCTGATAGAGTTATTAATTTTGTCCCACCCTGTACATTGGTATTGTATTTTCAAAAAAAAAAAATGGTTTAAAATACATTGTCAAACACGAGAAGGTTGTTCCTTATTGCTTATTTAATCATTTAAGTATGTCTGTTTTCACAAATACAATAAATATCTAGCAAATTCAAATAACTAGGTACGAGTATTGAATGGTGACATGTTATTTCCGTGCCTATGGCGACCTCGGGCGTGCTCCATTTCAGGCGATACCAAAACGAGTTTCCCTTTTTTTTCTCCTCTGCAATTCCCAGGTGGCGTCACCTCCGTCTGCCATCTGAATACAGACGGCTTCACATCGCATCGCGCTAGTTACGATAAATTCGTCAAAAGTAGCAAGTCGGTCATTTGCATTTTTTCATTCAATCTTCGAAACCTGTCTGGCAAGCTGCTAGTACACACAAACTGATTGATGATATAAATAGATTCTTATCACTTATTTTTGTCACAACATTTTGAGTGTGTCCAAATACTTGTTCACAAATCTGGGTTTCTCCACTTGGAAGTTACGTTTCAACATAGATGAAGAAGAATGTGGAAGTCTGGGTATTTACAGGGCTTATGGTATGTTATAGACTGGTTAAGGTATCATTTTACACAAGTATAACATTCGCCATTCTACCCACGATTGACAACCACACTACTCAATTTTTTGGAACTCATACCATCAAAAATCTCATCATTGAGTTCATAATAAGCGTCATGTGATTGATAATACATGGTATGTGTTTCAAAAATTTCGTAATGTGGTTGTCAATCATAAGTACAATGGTAGATGTTACAGTGATCAATTAACCAGCCTATGACAGATCATAAGCCCAGTAAATACCCAGACTTCCATATTCTTCTTCACCTATGTTTAGATATCAACATTTGTATTTATTTTTTTCTTTCTTGATACTTACTATCATTAATCCTCATTAAAGGATTAATGAGAACTTCATCAAGAATGAATCATCATTCCTCATTAAAGGATTAATGAGAACTTCACCAAGAATGAAACATCATTCCTCATTAAAGGATTAATGAGAACTTCACCAAGAATGAAACATCAATCCTCATTAAAGGATTAATGAGAACTTCACCAAGAATGAAACATCATTCCTCATTAAAGGATTATTGAGAACTTCATCAAGAATGAAACATCATTCGTTAATTGCGTCTTATGAAATTTGTAAATTTAGGAGTGTTGAGATGGTTTAACACGTGGAGCCTATGAATGATGATCAAACGGTGAAACAGATTTACGACGCTAATGTGCGATATATCTTTCCTCTTTATATGATGGCTTTGTTAATTACTGGAGTGCCTTTATTTTAGAGTGCCAGGTTGAATTAATTAATGAATTAATTCATTAATTAATTATACAGCTCCTCCCAAAGAATATCTTTAATTACCTGTAAATTTGTAAGGCATGAAAACATTGCACTAATAACTTACGTTATCCCTGTAATATTCATCTTCTTCTTCTTCTGCGTCATTGTCCTAATTGCTGAGGTTTGTGATCATCCTCTCTCCTTGTTCTCAAAACATTTTGTGTAGTTCTCCACTTCTCCCGACACTTCGCCATCGGTATCGCTCCAAACAGTGATGAACTTGTGGCAGCCTTGATTTGGTCAGTCCATCTAGTGAGGATCTTCCTCTTTTATTTACCATTTACTTTTCAACGTTGTCATCTTTTCATGTGGCGAAATGTCTGAAAAACTAAAGGAATCGTCTCAAACAGACGGAAGAAGGCTGTCATCTACTTTTCTCTACGCTTTTTTAAAATGGAAATATTTGTCTTCTACGCGGCCCAAGGAATTCGGAGCATACGTCTCCCAACTCCACATCTCTAAGGCATCGATTTTTTGCCTTTCACAAGCTTTTATAGTCCTCCATATACAGCTCTTTTTATAGTTCTCTTCCATGTAGGAATATAAGAAAAAATTAGTACCCTTACTAGTCGAGTTTTTGTGGCCTTTGAGATATTCTTTTTCCTTCAATTTTATCCAGCCTGGTCATGGTATTCTTAGCCATATTACCAAATTTAAATTATAAAAGTAAAGATAAAATATGCTGATAGAAGACAGCATAGTACCTAACAAAAGTTAGACATTATTTTAATATTACTACCGACACAAGGCCCCGCTTTATAGCCCATGATTGATCTGTAATGATCCATAATCTTCACCACACACACCGATGAATACATGCAATAAACATATTATGTCTAATAACAAATTTCGGTATGTGGATTTTCAATAAACATGGCCAAATAGACCCGCGTTCGGTTAGCACACGACTCTGGCACTGCTTTTATTCTCTAAGTACCCGTGACGAATTGCTACCTTCCAGGGATTTACATGTTCTGCGCGGCTATCATTATTTATTTTTACATATTTTACTAGTCAATCCAGCGCATCTCATGGTTCGAGAGTTTCGAAAATTGTTCCGTAACGTAAAATGTTTTAAATTACCAGCATTAAGTTATTGTAAATTGTAATGCAGTGACTGGAATATACTTTATCTAATTAAATGTTTTCATAATATAAACGTACTGACTTACTAACCATCACGCCGCTTTGCCGCAGGGGTAGGCAGAAAAAAAATAGAACGCCACACCGCTTTGTCTTTGCAAACATTCTTCGCATCTTCTCATGAATACCCGCCGATTATTCTTATATATGAAATACTTGGATTATGTCAAATTTTCCTCGGTTTTCCTTTTCTCATATTTCCTTGAAAATTTCTTGTACTGTTATATATATAATACTGAAATTCGAATATTGTGTATTCATATTTCAAGTGACAGTAACACCTGCATTTTCCAATACAACTTACTTAAGGTTGAGATCTCGAACGTTCAAATTAGAACGCGATTGGCCGCGCTAGTGGCTAGACGTCTTTCTATGTTAATTTTTTTAGAATATATACATTGGAATTTTACTTTTTTAGAATATATATTGAAAATATTTTTATAATTTTTTTGTAACACAATAACTCTTTTTTATTCAATAACTCTTTTCTTTTAAAAACCAAATACATATTTATTTCGAAGAAAAACTTATTTATTTCAATACAAAAGCGGTGTTTTAAGAAAAATTCAATAACGTCAAATGTTACCTGGGTTTAAAGAATATTAAGCTGTGGGCTAATCTTTTGTCCATCAAATATTTGTCTCAATATTTTTACGTTTGAATATTTTTATTTGCCCAAGTTTTTTAAACTTCGGTTCGTTTATATTTCTGCAAAAAAATAATAATAAAAGCATTAGATTCTTGCGACAATATGTACAAACCAGTGCGTGTAGAAAGGCCAGAAAATTATTTTCCGTTTTTGCCTCCTGTCGTAATATCGGCTGTCCAAACTTAAAACACAGTAAGGAACATTTTTTTTGTAATACATTTTTTTGCATTTTTGGACTAAGTAGATTATACTAAGTCCAAAAATGCGAAAAAAACTTACTACAAAAAAATGTCCCTTACTGTGTTTTAAGTTTGGACAGCCGATATGCAGTCGCGCAAATCGTAATCGAGACGCGACGGACGCGCGTCGCGCCGCGTCGCCTCTGGTAGCCGCGGTTGTCAGGTTCAGATTTCAGTCGCCGTATCCATTGCACCATCGGCGCCGGTAATAGCGCTCTTTGGTCCCTCGATTCTCTGAAGACTAGCCTGTCGACGACCGGCTAACTACTGAATCACGAACCGCTGAATCGGTCACAGTACTCCCTCAAAGCGCCGCATTGTTGAAAATCATTATTATCCTATGTCCCATTAGGATTGCCAACACCGATATGTCACTTCATTTTTTAACTAACTAACTAACCATCACGCCGCTTCCCCGCAGGGGTAGGCAAAGAGAATCGAACGCCACACCACTCTGTCTTTGCAAACATTCTTCGCCTCTTCTACATTCATGCATCTCCTCCTACGTACCCAACGATTATTACGACTCCTGACCCGGCCGCTGTCAAGTATTTGACATACCTGATTGTGCCAAGTTTTCCATTTTTTCATTCCTCTTAATATTTTTTTGACGATAGTGCTCTCAAATAGCAATATTTTTTGTTATTTTTGGTATGAGGAAGACCGAAGAAAACTTTTTAAATTATTTTTTTAAATTAATGTTTTACTTAGTAAATACCACTATTTCTAAAAATCTACTGTGACACGTGTTTCGATGCATTCCGCATCATTTTCAAACACCAGGAATGCATCAAAACACGTGTAACAGTAGATTTTAAGAAATAGTGATATTTATTAAGTAAAACATTAATTAAAAATGGATAGATTTTCACGCAAACTGACTGCCGAATCAATTGATGAAATCGAAGAAAACTTGTTGTAAAATTATGCTGTATTTATTTAGTTTTTATTGGAAAATGCAAGCATTTCTGTCACTTGAATTATGAATAAGTATAGAACTTTCGAAATTTTAGTATTGTATATAACAATACAAAAATTTATGAGGTGAAATATAGTTGGAAATAGGGGCAGAGAACTTGACATGATGCAGTATTTCAAATGCTTGAAAGTGGTCGGGTCAGGAGTCGGAGTAATCGGCGGGTATGTATGAGATGCATGAAAATGAGGCGAAGATTGTTTGCAAAAATAGATCGGTGTGGCTTTCTATTATTTCTGTCTACCCTACGGTGAAGCAGCGTGATGGTTAGTTACTTGATTTTTGTTTTCTTTGCTTTATGTTTTTTTTGTCAAACGCAGTCCCTGACTTTTTTCATTCAATACGTTTTTAAAGTGGTGTTTTTTTAACGGTTCTGTGAAAAACCCTAGGAACGCATGAAGCTATACCATGTGATATTAAACATTAATTTAGTATCACTACTTCATTCGATTAAACTGTTACAATTGTTCGCTATACTAATAGCTACAAGACTATACTTATAACAAAGTTTTAGTGCTTCAAAAATGCATCTTTGGAAAAATCATGATTTTTAAGTTATGATGTTCTCGGAAATAAGCGACTTGACGATGTTTATAACATTTATTTTTACGTTAAAGACATCAGATTCAAACTTTATTTTTACGTTATTTTCGTCAGTATTCGGGCAATGTTTTTCAGTTTATCTTGTCACCCGTCATTTGCCCACGCCACAAATTTATTAATTTTTTTGTTATGTGGGCATATGTTGTCAAATGTCGTGCGCAAATGAAAGGACCCCATTATCTGGATCGTCTAGGATTTTTACGATATTTCCTAAAATGAGTCAGTGATTATGCAGTAGAGAGGCGGGTATGTATTTATCCGGAGATAGTGGTAGCCTTGCATATGGTGCGCTCGCGGTGCGGCGTGAAATCACATCACACGCTGCTGGTACCGTCATCTGGTAATTATTATGATCGGTGCTGTAAATGCCGACATCGGTAACTCTAGCGTGCCGTATTGAGCGACTAACATCTGCCACGCATTCTAAATTACTTTCGATTTTGTCCAAATTACAAGCGCAGTATCTGCTTTTACGACTTGTTTTACTTTCAAATTGTTATTTTCTCGGAAACCGATATTGACCCGAATATTTATTCAAGTTGTTATTCTCCGCCTTATTATAATTTTTATATCCTCCAAAACTGTTTTGAAAAGTTTTTCATTTCTGCTTTTCAGTTGGAAGAAAAGACTATCGAGTTAGAAGGTACCAGAGCGCACGTTCGGGTCCTGGAGAGCGGCGGGCGGGGGGCGAGGGAGGGGAGCTCCGGGGGCTCCGGGGGCTCCGGGGGGGCGGGACCTCGCAGCATGCGCGCGCTGCTCCCGCTCCCGCTGCACCTGCAGTCGGACGAGGAGGAGCAGGACGCGGAGCGCACCACCGACACCCCGCGCAAGAAGCCCAGCAAGATCCCGCTCCCCCCGTCCAAGCTGCCCGGCGCCCCGCTCGCCCCCAAGCCGCCCACGGGCCGCTCCAAGGACACTCCCTCCTACCGCTCCCGGAGCGGAGACTCCCTCGGCCGGCCCGGCTCCTCGCAGTCCTGGAGGAACAAGGACGGGAACTCCCTCTCGGGCAGCAAGAGCGGCAACTCCATCTCGTCCTCCAAGAGTCCGGGCAGGAACTCCAGCTTCGTGACGTTGAAATCCGGCAGCCGGGATTCCCTCGGCAGGAGTCACGCCGCTAAACCCGGCAAAGATTCCCTGACAGGGAAGGTGCGTAACAACGACTCGCTCTCCCGGATCAGAGACTCCAACATCAGCGGCTCGAGCTCCGTAATATCCAAAGCCGGCAAGAAGGACTCCTTCGGTAGCGGGTCTCTCGCTAACGGGAAGAAGTCGGCGGTGCCGGTGAGAAGGGCGAGTAGCGGAGCCGCGCGACTGCCCGACGCGGCCGATCCCAAGGTTCGCCAGCATAAGCCTTTCTGGAGTCATTTCTTCAAAATTCTCGACAACTCCCCTTCCTAAGATGATAAACTAAAGAAAGACGCCGAGTCCACTCTTGCCTTCTTACGCCGACCTATCGAATCCCTCCGATTTTTAAACTTATTTAAGGATATTGTGAATATGTTTGACTTTTTGGTCGGTGGATATTTAGCGTGTGTGTGTTACTAACAGCATCCTCGATCAGTGTTCCCATGTCATGTAATATTCATGTCTCAGCACACCTTGTCATGTCAGGCACGACACATCTCTTGTGAATAACAGCTACCCGGGTCCCGGGTCCCGTGGCCGTTCGTCGCTTGATCCTCTGGTGGACTGTCCCGACTTCCACTCAATCCACACCCTGCAGATGTTTATGCCTTTAAGCTGATTGTAAGTCGCTTGTTTTTTTTTGTTTTTTATTTTATTATTTTTTGGCTTTCGTCTTATGGTATTTTTAATTACTTTTTTGCTATCCTCAATATATATTTATTGATATAAGTTGTTTAAAAGCACTTTGTATTCACCTTATGAGCAAAAAAGAGATTCAAAAGGTGGGGACTGACCGGAGCATTTCGTCATAACGTAACGTCGTAACATCGCTCGCGGCGAGCATCAGCGAGCATCCGAAACTATAAATGCAACGCTCGGCTTGCTGTACTGACTATACGAACGCTCGCCTCGTAACGTGTTACGTTACGACGAAATGCTCTGGTCAGTCCCCACCTTAAGATTAATGTGAAGCTGTACATATTGCACTCTATAAGTAAGTGGATCATTTGTTTTTATTACACACACATATTTTTTTCGGAAAACAATAAAAAAAATACTCATACATTTATCATTTCAACAAAATATTGGTTTAAGTGCCATGAAAAAAAAAAATTTCAAGAATCATTCACTTTGTCATTTTTCAGCTTCATTAATTAATCCTTATGAATTTACAATGCTGTTACTAATTCATTTCTTTCATACTCCCATTATTTTTTCACAAAATACCGCTGAACCCTTTTTATTGCTTGGTCCTCCAGATAAAATAATGACAGTTTTTTTTATATCTTGCCATATCATTATCGAACATGACATATGGTGAAGAGTTTGAATTTTTCATGCACATTGTGAACTGGAGGGTTATAAATCTATCAATGATGTTAAATATTGACTACACTTTTTTAAAGCATTTATATTTGGGAGTTAAAAGTGTAATCTTCATTTTATATTGAACCGTTATTTTATTTACTTATGCCTACATATAAATATGTTTTCAAATACTAAAAATAACTTTAATTCTACTTTGAAATTTGTTTGTATATTTAAAAATTCTTTTGACAATTTTTTAAAATAATTTTTATAATCGCCTATCAGTTTTTATGCTAAAAAATAATGTTTTCCTCAAATTTATTGTCTTTATAATTTTCCTCAACTGACCTATTTTTCGAGACGCAATGAATGTTTCATTACTTATGTAAATTCTTGTTTATCTTATAATCAGCTAAGTCATTAAAAAGAAAGCAAAAGGTACTTTAGTTTTCAATATTAAACTAATTTAAACAGCGGAGATTCCATCCCACAACATAAGTTGGTTTTGCCAATTGACTTATATATAAATTATATAATTTCTTACAGACCATGTGTTAAAAAAGTACCTACTGATAATATTTTATTTTGCTTATTATGTTGTTTATAAATAAAAACACTTTTCAGTATTAAACTAACCTTATAATGATTAATTTATAGTTTCACAAAATATAGTAAACCACTTTTGCACTGATGGTTAATAACGGTAGCACATACTAACATTTCAGTCTTCAGATGCACTGTATCTAGAAAATGAATAGTATTATATTACACACATTGTAATAAATCTGTAGAATCAAATTATTTTGATGAAATTCTTAAATAAGAAACTATTAAGATGCTGGTAGCATTTTTTCTAAGATAATATGACATATCATTAGCACTTGTTGCTAATATATCGATCAATATCGCCCCAAAGATGGCCCCTTTAAAGGTGGCTGAAATGTTGACAACGTCTATGGTTTGCTTGCTGCAGATTACCAGTGAAAATTAGGATATTTGTCTACAATACGCATATGTTTAGACAGTATTTTACGAAGTTCAATATATCTTTAAAATATCTTTTAATTGGTTATAATAATAAGTTTTTACAATCTTTGATATCCCAAATAATAATTTCATCATAATAACAGCTATATAGAATACACAAATTTTATGTAGTATAACTCCTGTATGTAGGAGAATTCAGTTAATATTTTCATATGATAAGACCTAAGCAAATGTTCAAAATATCTATGTATATATGTACGTTTTATTTTTTATGGCAAAATTTAGCTTTTTATCGTTAATACTAAATAAAATCCAAAGCAATATCTGCGATTTCTGACTAAAACTTGATGCTGATTTCCACTAATGATTTTTTTTATGCAGTTCTCAGCTTTTGGTGTAAGGCTGAATCCTTGGGTGAACTTTGCCATCGACGAGCGAGAAGTCTTCCACGATTCCCTCAACTCGGACGGTTCCAGGCGGGACTGTTTGACCACGGAAGAGCCCCAGATACTTCAGGACTTTGTCACTCGCAGCAACGAATTAGCCAAAGACAAGAGACTCTACTATTTGACATCAGACTATTACAAGAAAATGGACGCATTAGAATCTAAAAAAGAACACATTGATATTGCATACCAAAGTCCCAACACCGTAAAGCAGTTTTTGAATCATTCCTACAGATCGAATCATTTGACCACCATGGATGTTCACACTCTGCGGAACTCCCCCACAAAATCGGACGTGTTGTTTTTTAATCAGCCTTTCTGCCACAGTTACGAATCTGTTTGGGTCAGAAATCCTCGCCATAATTTTGACAGCATCAACAATTCCGCCATGCTCCATTCCAATATTAGTTCCAAATTACACTCGGTTACTAATGATAGTGTTAAACGGGAGGGACTAGCAGAGTGTGATTCTTTGGAGAGACGAATATCTTTTGAAGAAACATTTTGAGAATGTTTTGTAATAATACCTCACAGGTATTTACTGTAACCGTTAATAATCTATATAGTTTCAAGTATCCTCAGTTTTGGTAAAATGAACATATCAATAAGTAACCAAATATTGGGAGTATAATATTTTACACTTATGTAATTAAATGTCTGTTTTAACATTATGAGGCCCGTCCGCAAGAATTAACTTTATTACGACGCTTAGAAAGTCTAATCTGACAACACTAATATTTGTGCCTAAATAGTAATCAATAATGGGTTTGACATATTCAAACTTTTGAATTTTTTGACTGAATCTTTAGGCATTTCAATGTGAAGTTATTACCAATTTTATATTATATTATGTAAAGTTATGCGAAAGTAGAAATCGAGATGATACAGTTTATTAATTTTAATTGACGAGAAGTTTTGATCCCAATCTTTGATTTTACTTATCTGAGTAACTAAAGCAGTCTGGTTATTTGCTCATTTATCTATTTCCAGATAATTAATGATTATTATAATCTAAGCAGTGTTTGGAACCGTATTTTTAAATATCCTTCATAAACCATAAAGCGTAGTTCTATATCATATTATCTGGTAATATAAATTATCACTATATCTCTCAATATGCATATTGTTATTAAAATAAACCTCTCGTTTTATAGTCAATGGTTTCGTGTTAGTATGTTGTTTTAATAAATAAAAAATCTGGTTTTTCAAAATATCTAATAATGGTTATTGTGAAGTCATAATATTTTGTTAAACATAAAATGATAATGATTCTATTTACACAACATAGCATTGTCATCTTAGCGATTGTATTTGTAAAAAATAAAAATAAACCCATGTACAATTATCAATGATATTAGATTATTTCCCATGGAATCCCCATATTTATGATTTTGAAATGTATAAATTTTCATGGATACAAAAGATCTATATTTATAATCTGCTCACTCGACGAAATTGTACTGTTTATTTATATTTTTTTTTATAAATTAGTATTGCTATTTGAGATGGATAATTATTTGCATATATGTAATCATATTAGGTTTATATTTTTTACGAAGTGCAGCTCAAAAAAAGGTATCTCATCATTTTGCAGCTTAAATTTATACAATGTGTTTCTTTTTTTATGATATTGTTTACATTTTATAATCATATATTTTTTCAAATAATAAGAGGGATTTCCTTTGATTTTTTTTAGATTTTAAAGCTTAAACTTGGATTATTTTTTGTTATAACTAAGCTAAATTTTTTATTGTACCTTTAACCGTTATCAAGTATATTTTTCAGCATTCCTCAATAAAGTTTTCTGTGATGAACATGTTTTTATTTAACTATCTACTATTTCTAGTGGGGTATGTTCTAAAGAATATGCCTTTTCGGAACTGATTTTTTTGTGTGTTTATGAAATGAAACATTCTGTGATATGTATTCTATTTCACCCACTCACTTAGGGATAAGAATTGTTTGAAGGATCGGGATGCAAATTTTGTATATAATTACATTAATGTGCCTTATTTCTAAAGCAATCGAGTTTTCAACTTGCAAGTAATTTGTCACGTGGTTTTCTTTATCAGTATCCTTAATACAATTGTAATAATACTCGATTTTGTTATTAATTTATTCAAGAAAGAGCCCCTTCTAACCGTGCTTTCATGAAATCATCATGACGTCGATTGCTTTTGAAAGTAGGTAAATGTTTAGTACATACATTCTTTATGTAATGGTATCTTTCTTGTGTATTGACTTCAATAGTTTTTTTTTATTATACTGAATATACTCCATTATTAATTTTTGCAATTTTTGTTGTTACATTTTGTAATGAATTAAATAAATAAATAATAACAAAGCGTTTGTTAATTATGTAGAAATATACTTTGTATTGTAACATGTGATGACTCATATTCAGAGTGATTCCTCCACTTCTCTTAATAACTTAAGGATATTATTAAAGTTACTATTCCCGAGTTGCTATTCTCATTACATAAATTAATATAACATACTTTTTTTTAATTTCTTTTCATGGCGTAGGCGTCATTTAAAATGTTGTATAATTTATGAAAAAACATTTTGTAAATATGCATTTTCTCGCTTGTTAAGATTATTTTTCAAAATTTTAATTTTGTTTTTCATTTAATTTCTATTCATGATAATTTAAGTAGAATTTTATTAATTAAAAAAAATATAGGGTGTTATGAAATTACCACATTATTTGTCTATAAAATTGTATTTATATGCTACTCTTAAGAAAATATATCTGAATTCAAAATTTAAACCTTTTTTATTTTTATCTTTTCCTCTTTAAAAAGGCGATGGGCAAATCTGTGAGGAGTGTTGCATTTGACCCTGAGGTGCCAGGAGGTATTAGTAAGGCTCATCCCGGTAGGTGGTAACATTAAGAAAAGCAGAACCTAACAAAATTATGTATTTTTTGTAAATATATTTAAATGATATTATGAAGGCTTACTAAATGACTTTGTGGTGTTAAATATGTATGTACATATGTCGCTCACTCCTTTCAACAACGTCATAAATAAAAAACTTTCAATATTCAAAACAAAAAAACTTGAGTTTTCAGGAGATCAGGAGAAGTTTAAAAATATAAAACAATGTATTAAAAATAAATATTAAGCCACTTATTAAACTTTTTACTGTGCAACAGATCTTTTTAATTAAAACCCTAATGTTTTTTCTCCATTTGAAAAATATTAAGTATATTTAGAAAAATAATTAAATAATACATTTTCTTCAAAATGCAAAAACAACACTTTCTGCCATGTACCGGGTAAATATCAAATTAAAAATATGCCGCGTTTGTAAGGATGTAGTACATTTTCTGTGCATTCCGAAAACATGCATCACCGAAAATTGATGATATATGACATTCTTGAAAGGAGTGAGCTATGTGTTCCATATTTTAAATTATTAAATATGACATTCTTGAAAGGAGTGAGCTACATATGTGTTCCATATTTTAAATTATTAAATTTACTGCTTGACATAGGCAAGAAACAAGCATAGAGATGAGCGCCTTTACACGCTAATTTTGTACGGCCAGCCTGGCTAGCCTGGCATTGGAGAGCATGTTAGGGCACTATAGCAGAAATCCAGTTAGAAAAATCTTAATACCAAACTTCAGAGTACAGAGATCTTCATGACAAGATTTAGTCATCGCCATGTTCGTCCTCCAATCAATTCAAAAATCTAAACTGAGATAAGGTTTCAAAGGTAAGGTATTTTAGAAATGTTTTGTCGGTACATTCAACCTGCAACTTCGAACTGCATTATCAAGCCTCTTGAACTGATTTTTTTTTAATGATAATATTTTTTGCTGTATTATCTAAACAAATATTCTTCTTGTAAGCGGCTTATTTTTAAAAATAGGTATCAAATTGTGGTAGAGTGGGTTCAAATGCAAAAAACCAAAGAGTTTGCGAAACTAACCACGGGACCACAGGCTGACACAATGACCTTCATATTTTAATGGCATTCGACTTGAATTACAATAAAATACCTTATTTATTGATTTGGCGTTTAATTTGTAGAACTCCATTTTAATTTATGTATTAATTTTAAATCAAACACAGATTTTTTGAGTCTACTAAGTTGTATTTTATCAACAAAAACACATAAAAAATTAAATTGTGACAATTGTTTCGCCTTGTTAGGGCATTATCAAACGAATGACATTCGTTTGATTATGCCCTAACAAGGCGAAACAATTGTCACAATATAATTTTTTATGTGTTTTTGTTAACAAAATACAACTTAGTAGACTCAAAAAATCTGTGTTTGATTTAAAATTAATACATAAAATAAAATACCCCATATTTTTTGTAGACTAGACAATTTTTACAAATGAAACACACAGTATAACAGTAAATATAAAGTAGTATCTACATTGATAAATATTGAAATTATTGATTAATAATAAATACTAAATTAAAATTGAAATAATTGTGAATACTTTCATTTTGTCAGCTGTGAGCTTGTCTATCCTTTTTTATTACAATTCAGACGTGAGAACACTGTTTTTATGTCTAATTAATTTATAAAATATCCCTATTTGAATTTGTGCCATTGTCAGGTTTTTCTAAGTAGTCAGTTTGATTATATTGAGTCAAGCATTGCATTATTTTGTTTCCACATAATTTGATGTGTTAAAAAAATCCCTTTACTGTACTTACTGCTAAAGGTATTTTTATAGTTTATAAGAATCACTCCATACCATTTATGTGGCTCCACTCATAGGCAATTTATTTATTTATTTGCAAGCACCCCTTACGTTTTCTTTTTTCGTTTACAGAAGAACCAAAAACAATATTAACAATAAAAAAAATAAAAAATTATATCAATAGAAATATGGGAACGGCAATTGAAAATATTTAAATCTGGCTCATTTTGTGATCATACTACAAGCTGTTTTTTGTAGGTAGAAAATCCTTAATAGGCAGGTACTAAGGCTTGAAATTGTTTTTCAAACCGCAATGAAATGGAAAACTGGTTTCAGGGTCTGGTTTCAAAGCAAGATAGTTCTGATTGAACAAAGACGTACAATAAGCCTAGTTTTTAATAAATGCAGATCGATGGTATATTTCATGTAGATTTTGCCAAATAAAAGTGGGTAATTGAGGATGTTAATATCGAAAGATGTTAGAAATATTTTTCCTCTTTCTTTAATCACACCTTTTATCAGAAAATGTTTGCATATTTATTATTTATAATGGCACATCTTATGTCATGTATGTATATTCTTTTATTTGATCAACTCTGACATTTGATATAAATCAATACATATTTTGAATCATTCGTCCTTGAGATAGTTCAATCGAAAGAAAAAAAATATTATGTGGTAAGCATTATTGTGCATTGTTAGATAATGTAAACAGAAAAAAGATCAGGGAAATGAAAAATCGACCCCACTTCCAGTACAGACGGTTTTGCAAAAACATTTTTGCATTTTTCTTTGTTACCCCGTTTCGGTTTTTTTTTTACCAAGTACTTACTTAGTTTCTTTTACTTCACTGTGTTATGTTACCAGCACTGTGTCGTCGCACGAATATGCGCGATGTTCAGTATGGTTTTTTGTATGATCCAAATCTGAAGTAATTTTGACAGAATTTTTCGAGAAATTTTTACTTATCTTGGATGATTTCATGTCATTTAGTTTGAAATTATAACAGGTACTTCTAGAATATTTCAAAATGTGCGGAGGATTCACCTGTTCGAAAAATGCCTTGACAGCTCTCAATATTTTGTACATCGTGCGTATGATTTTTTAAAAAAATTATTCATATAATTACTGTGCAATTTATGATCAATACTGTTTTAATCGAGATGTTTCTTTTATTAGGCTGTAGCGTTTGTACTAATTGGAGTAGCTGTATACGGAAGAGCAGCTTCGATAGTCACCAACCTTCCTATTATCGGCGGGATATTAGCATGCGGAGTTTTATTAATCCTAATATCTATTTTGGGGTTAGCAGGAGCCGTGAAACACCACCAAGTGATGCTATTCTTCGTATCCTTTTCATATTCAATCAGTTATCATTTATGAAAAACCAGGATTGTTATGAGAATCCTATTCTTAAGGGTGTAGTTTATGTACATACATGTCTAACATATGGTTTTCGCATACATCTAAATTGGATTATCTACAGATTAAGTTTTATAAATTCCACAGATGGTTATGTAAATATACAAAGAGACAACTTTAATTCCTGAAAAATAATGTTTTCACATTATTCCTAGGCATATTATTATTTAAATTAAATAATTATCTCTCAGCCTAATAATATGAAGGTTATCAACTAAAAGGTCATTATTCATGGTCAGTTATATGTGGCTTTGGATGATTTAGCTTTCTCCATATCTAAATTAATACTCCTTGGTCTGTATGTACTTCTAACCATTATTTGGATATGTGATGTTGAATTTACCCATTGGCAAGTCTTTAGCGCAGATATTATATACATATTTAGGGTGTTCGATTCCCCTGTTTATCATCAAAGTCAGCTATGTATCCAATAGTAAAAACACATTGCTTGATGTTTATTTGAACTTTTTTTGAGATGTACTTTATGATTATCCTTAATATAAATATGCAGTACATGGTCATATTGTTTATGCTGTTTTTGATCCAATTTTCCGTGGCTTGCGCTTGTTTAGCAGTAAACCCGGAACAGCAAGAAAAGTTGGCTCAGCAGGTATGTTATGTTTTAATATAGTAATAAAATGGAGAACTTGGCTTTACTTTATTGGCAATACTTGGTTGGCCAGTCCATCACATCCAAGAAAGAATCCAAAAGATGTACATTTGATTTCTCCCCTCTCTCTGCCGACATCAGTACTATGTAACAAATAAAGACATTAAAAGTTTAAATTGCAAGCTTATCTGGTGCGTAATTGAATGTCATTCCGGGCATTGTTGCGATGTCCTTCATTCAATGTGTTTACTTATTGTAATGTACTACTACTACTACTACTACCATCACGCCGTTTCCCCGCAGGGGTAGGCAGAGAGGATGGAACGCCACACTCTTCTGTCCTGACATACACTCCTCACCTCCTTCACATCCATACATCTAGTCATATATGCCCTCCGATTACGCAGACTTTTGACACCGCCAGATTTTAGGTTCTGATTGATCTTATCGTGCCAAGTCTTTTTCAGTCGTCCTCGTTCTGTTTTCCCTCTCACATTCGCCACATATATTTTCTTAGTCATTCTCTCGTTATCCATTCGCTCCACATGTCCATACCACCGCAAAGAACTCTTCCTAATCTTTTCAATTATTCCTCGTTCAGCCTTACATTCCTTTCTTATATCTTCGTTTTTAATTCTGTCATACAATGATTTTCCACACATTCGTCTGAGGGAGCGCATTTCAACAGCATTCAATCTGCTTTCATCCTTCCTTTGCCAGTTCCATGTTTCGCTTCCATACATTAGTGTCGGTACTAGCACGCCGTTGTGAACCGCTAGCTTGGCTTCCAATGTAAAATTACTTAAATCCTTGATAAGTGTTCTGTAGCGCTTCCCTCATATTTAACATGAGGTTTATGTTGATAAGGAAATGGGAAATAAAACCTTATTTAATTGAACATTCACTATATGGGCAAAGAGCTGCGGAGGCTCGACTAAATCTCAGAAGACATTTCTTTAATGTGGAGTCTCAGCATAAATTTGCACTCCATTTCTAGGGTGACCATGATTAAAAAAGTTACACCTTCATCACAATATACATTGTGTTTATTTATATTAATACAAATGAATATCATTGTTTCTAATTTTGGTTGAGGTACAAATAAAAATCTCGAAAATTGTAATAGCAATAATAATAGCAAAAAAATTTACTTGTACTTAAAAAAAAACTAAATATGTCAGTAAGATACAAGAAAACAGAAAGCACACAAGATATCAAATACGTATAAGAAAACAATCAATTTTGTTCAACAAACAATCAGTTAGAGAATCTTAGACACTTTCATCTCTTGTTTTGTATATGTCGGCAAATGTTATTCCACTTTTTGTTTTTAATCAAAGAATCTGCTCTGATAAGTAATATAAAGTTAGCATACTGAACATTTTATAAAGAAAAAAATGCCAAGCCCAAACAATTTTTACGTACATAATTATTTTTGTATAATTAAACTATTTTAAATATTTATTTTACAAAGATAACAAAATTTTCAATGCTATCGTTTGTTATGTTATACATACTCATTTTTCTCTTATTTACCAATGAAATAATTTTATCAGTATCACATTGTGTAATTTCAACATCTCTATTTGGTTTTCAAAGTATTTTTCTATTTAAAAATAACTTATATGTATGCATTATACCTACACACATGAATCAAAACCCCGAATGTGAATCAAATTCTCAGTAACTATGTACATACATATTCGTACATGTCACATAGTTTTATCTCACAAACAGTATTTATCACACAATGATATCATATTTTTAACAAAATGTTTTTATTCCTTTCCATGTTGAAAATAAAAATTTGTATCAGTACATAAAAATTATCAATGATATTAGAAATTGCAAAATAATAGAAAGATTGCTTTTACTAACATAATGAGTCACATGTTCTTGCTATACTGACTACTAAATATTATAGATTAAAAAAAAATCAAACTCTTGACCAATATTTCTTCTTTTTATCTACACTTGATGCATAAGACACTGCATCGGATTGGTACAGTGGTATATTAATTGTTTGAATTACATGTATGCAAAGTGATAAGTTTTTTCATAAAAAAAGAAACTCGTTACGTAATCCTTAAAAATTATGAAATATTCTTGGCTTGCAGGGTTGGGTGACCGTCGATGATGATATAAAAAGTCAGGTGCAAAAGTCCTTTAACTGCTGTGGTTTTCATGACAGAGATAACACTACTGATCCTTCCATGGGACATCCTTCGTGTGATGCCGTTGACGTAAGTATTTAAATAAAATAAATATATTTTTTAAAATCCTTTGTACTATCTTGGCAGGAAAGATCCGCACTAAGAATAATTTCAGTACAATTTCTGTGGAGGTTGTAATTAATGCTAGTTTCAGTTGTACGTTAAAAAATAGAGTTGGAAGTGTTAATTGAATATCGCCCCCAGATAATTTTCAATAATTATAAATTATTTTGGACAATCTAATGGAAAAAAGTCAAAGGTAACACTTTTTTTTATACTTAACACTCTAAGGACGGGTGTTTTTTACGCTTGTGGAGTGCTAGCGACAGGATTCGATAATTGTTTACATATAGTTAAGACCTTAACAAAGAGATTAGTACATGATATTCATATAAAAACATTAAACAGGTAAAAATACCCTTTCCGTCCTTAAGCATGAATCGACCGAACAGGTAGAAATACCTTTCCTGTCTGTACGAGACGTCTTCCGTCCGCACAAGACTGTATAAATTCCGGTCTCCTCTGCGGCGCAAGAAGGGGCAAGTCCCGGCGGTTTGGCGGTGGCGTAAATACCGCTTGATGACGCGATGGCCGCAACCGCTGTACCCAGTTGTAAGCTGGGTACAAAGCGCTGCACCGACAAGTCAACCTCTATAGCCCTGAAAAGGGCTTTCCGAAACAGGTCCGTGAATCGGTGCAAAGAGGCGAAGCGGTTCAGGCTGGCGGCGCGGCGAGGTTTCAGAGATCGGGAGCGGAGGAGTAATAACAAGTTTCGGTGTTAGAACTGAACTGCTTTATTGTCGCGAAATGCGCCCTCTATATACCCGGCCGTGATCGCGTACCGCCCGACAGTGGGAAAGTACAGCCAATAAGCGGCCGGGGGAAAGAGACAGCCATATTTCTGTCTCTCTCTAAGAGGCACCGGACGGGCTACATTTCTATACCGTACCGGTGCCTTTACAACAATGAATTATATTTTTAACTATTAACTATTTTCCTAAAAGTAACTTAACCTAGCCTAGAGCTTAATTCTCCTAGGTATAGGCAAAGACCAACTTCGAAAGCGACACATTATAGTCTTTATTGAGGGGGCAGTACATTGCGTACACATACCGAGGTCCCTAAGCTAATTAAATATACACAAAATCCCTTCTTCGGGCCGCAGTGTGGCGGGCAGCCGTCTCGCCCGCCGCGCGCCCAGAGTTCCTTTTCTGGGCCGCCGCACGGGGTACGCGATGACGTCGCTTACACTCCCCACCATCCCTACGTGGGATCCTTTGCTGCGACGACATCTTCTTCTTCGGTCCATCTCCACCTTGGGTCGTTTCGTGTCAGTGGGGGGGTCATCTAAGCTCCATTTGATGCCCTTTGAGGTGGCTGCATCTTGAAGGCGGTTATCATCGGCCCGGCTGCACTTTGCAGCATCTATCTTCGTTTTCGTCGATTCGACATGGGTTCTATTACCCGAGCACAGATTGGCCGGATGGCCTCTGCGAGTTGCCATCTTTCTTAGCGTCGGGATCACGAGGTCAGTGTTCAGCAAGGGTCCCAATTTGTCATGAACGCCTCTCGTCGTCATACCGGTTAAAAACGATCCATATCGCTTCTCCCGGCGCCTTCCGAACATCTCCGTAGCGCGCATCTGATCCCGGGACATCAGCTCCGGCGGGAGAGTTCTCATCGCGTCTACAGTACAGTCAGTCTTCAACGGCTTTTCCAGATTTTGTTCTGGCGAGGTGGTGAAGATCATGTCCCCGGCCTCCTGCGCACTTCCTTCGTGCGCAGCATTGCCCAGGGTGATGACGGAAGAGACGTGCTCCTCTCGCCCGAGTGATTCTGCATTATGAGTGGCCTTCGCTTGCTTTCCCAGATGTTCTTCTGGGGGGGTGATGAAGGCTAAGTTCCCGGCTTCCTGCGCACTTTCTCTATGCACAGCGTCGCCCAGGGTGGTGATAAACTTTCCCCGTATCTCTGCTTCTGCAACGTCGATGGCCTCTACCGGCTTTTGTAGATTCTTTTCTGGCAAGGCGGTGGAGATCACGTTCCTGGCTTGCCGCACACTTCCTTCGTACACAGCTTCCCTCAGGGTGGTGATGGGAGCAGCCTGCTCCCCCCGTCGTTGTTCGTCAGTAGCGTGGCTGATCTTCTCTCGCTCTTCCAGATTCTCTTCTGGTAAGATGGTGAAGGACAGGTTCCTGGCCTCCTGTACACTCTCTTCGTGCACAGCATCGACCAGTGTGGTAATAGGAGCGATCTGCTTCCCTTGGTTCCGTGCTTCCGCAACGCAGATGGCCTTCACCCGCTTTTCCAGATTCTCTTCTGGCGAGGTGGTGAAGATCACGTCCCTGGCTTGATGCGCACATTCATCTTGCACAACTTTCTTCAGGGCGGTGATGGGAGCAGCCTGTTCCCCCCGTCGTTGTTCGTCAGAAGTACAAACGACTTTCACCCGCTCTTCCAGCTTTTCGTCTGGCAAGGCGGTGAATATCGGCTGCCTGGTTTTCCGCGCACTTCCTCCGTGCACAGTTTCGCCCAGGGTGGTGACGGAGACGATGTACTCCCCCCGTCTACGTGCGTCTCTCGTCACTATGAGAGAGGCGTTATCTTGCCCAATCAGCAACTGTGGTTGTACACTCTTGATACTACCACCAGTGAACATGGGTTGGCGCGGCAGGCTCAGCTGTGTCAGAGTGCTGGCTCGCATGGGGTAGGCGTCCCTACTGCTGCCGGACACTTCTAGTTCGATGCGTCGCGATGTATCATCAACTGTGCTCATGCCACCGGCTCCTTGAATCTGGATCCCGTGAACTCGTCCTGGAGCGCCGATCGCGTCGGCGACTGCGGCGTCGAGGAGGGTCACGGCCGATCCCTCGTCCAGTAGCGCGTAAATATCTTTATGGCCTTCGGGCCCACGCACACGTACTGGTATTACTTTGAGTAACACCGAGTGTCGTGTTGACTCGTAGACAGTAGCAACTGTCCTATTTCGTTCCCCGTTATCGGAACGGTTCGATTCTGTTTGACGCGACGTTTTACTCGCGGCGCTAGCCTCAGCTCTCCCGTTTGCGTACACGGGCGCGTTGCGGTAAGTGTCGTCACTCGCGGTGCTGGCCTCAGCTCTCCTGTTTGCGTACACGGGTGCGTTGCGGTATGTGTCGTCACAGTCCGATCTCGACGGCTCGATCTCGGCCGAACGTGTCTCGCTGAAACCGGCACGACGCGACTCATGGAGTGACTCGTGGTGGGTCGTTCGGCATCCATTGATCCCACATACACGACTTCTGTCACACTGCGGCGCGCGATGGGTGTTTCTTAGGCACGAGAAACACAAATTCTTCTCTTTCACTATTTGCCAGCGTTCGCTGACCCTCATGTCCTTGTAGTCCGGGCACGACTGTAGCCTATGCGACCGGGCGCAAAGGTCACACTTCTTGTCGACCGACGATCGCGGTGCCGGCGGCGGCGCTGTTGTCGCAACGTTGACGTGGTGGTCGCGGGTCTTCCGGTTGTTCCCTCGGACATTGCTCACTGTTTCGGCACCTCCGGAACGTGACGCTGACTCGGCAATCTCCTCGAGCCAGCGGGCGAACTCTCCGACTGCAGCTCTGTCATCGGTGCATCGGCGATGGTTCCACCAGATCACCTTCATACACAGGGGCAGCTTGTTAACTAGTTGGCTCAGTAGTTGTGGGGTCGCCAAGTAGCTCGCTCCGTAGCTTTCTATGGTGGTAACCACATTATTGATGGCACTGGCCATCTCTAGCAGCGATTCCGCCGATCCACTTCCATCGAGGCACTGGAGTCTCTCGACACGAGCGAGCATGGCTGCAACGATGGTCTCTGGCTGCCCAAAACGTCGCTCCAGCTTCTTGAAAATCTCGGGAACGTTCTTCGGGTCTAGAAGTAGGGCGGAGACTTCTACCTCCGCTCGTCCTCGGAGTGACAAGTTGAGGCGCAGCAGGTTTTCGGAGTCGGACAAGCGGCACACTCTCGTTGACTGCAGATACTGCGCTCGAAAGGCTGGCCATTCCAGCGGCTCTCCTGAGAATGTCGGTAGGTGCTTAGCGTTCGATTGGCGGGCGATGAGGGCGGCCGCGGTCCCGTCGTCTTCCATCACGGCCGGGCGGGGGCTCCCGGTGACGGAGTTCTTGATGGCAGCAGCCATCTCAGCAAGCGCGCTGGCCATCTGCGCCATGGGGTCGGCGGAGTTGTTGACCCACCTCTGTGTGAGTTCAGCACTCCCCAGTTCCGTGGGGGGGATGGCAGCCGGTTCTGGGACGGCATCTGTGCGCTGCGGGCTCTTCGGAGCCGTCTGGCGCCGTAGTCTGGCGCGGAGTTCTCGGTTCTTCGCTCTCAGGTCTCTGACCGTGTCTACGGATTGTCCGGCCACGGATTCGTCGGAGTCGGAGAAGTCAGGTTCCGAATCGGGCGTGGGCTTCGCGGACCTCCCAGAGCGTAGCGAATGCGTCATCTTCGTCGGGGCTGGCGTCACAGAAGAAGATCCGGCTCGAAGGACCACTTTGTACGAGACGTCTTCCGTCCGCACAAGACTGTATAAATTCCGGTCTCCTCTGCGGCGCAAGAAGGGGCAAGTCCCGGCGGTTTGGCGGTGGCGTAAATACCGCTTGATGACGCGATGGCCGCAACCGCTGTACCCAGTTGTAAGCTGGGTACAAAGCGCTGCACCGACAAGTCAACCTCTATAGCCCTGAAAAGGGCTTTCCGAAACAGGTCCGTGAATCGGTGCAAAGAGGCGAAGCGGTTCAGGCTGGCGGCGCGGCGAAGTTTCGGAGATCGGGAGCGGAGGAGTAATAACAAGTTTCGGTGTTAGAACTGAACTGCTTTATTGTCGCGAAATGCGCCCTCTATATACCCGGCCGTGATCGCGTACCGCCCGACAGTGGGAAAGTACAGCCAATAAGCGGCCGGGGGAAAGAGACAGCCATATTTCTGTCTCTCTCTAAGAGGCACCGGACGGGCTACATTTCTATACCGTACCGGTGCCTTTACAACAATGAATTATATTTTTAACTATTAACTATTTTCCTAAAAGTAACTTAACCTAGCCTAGAGCTTAATTCTCCTCGGTATGGGCAAAGACCACCCCCGAAAGCGACACATTATAGTCTTTATTGAGGGGGCAGTACATTGCGTACACATACCGAGGTCCCTAAGCTAATTAAATATACACAAAATCCCTTCTTCGGGCCGCAGTGTGGCGGGCAGCCGTCTCGCCCGCCGCGCGCCCAGAGTTCCTTTTCTGGGCCGCCGCACGGGGTACGCGATGACGTCGCTTACACTGTCCTTAGTGTGTCTTTTAAAGTGTGTATTATACACACAAATCCAGAATGCAATTTCACATTAAATAAGAGGCATGTATCCCTTTTCTCCACAAATGACAATTTTACAAGAAAGTATTTCAATTTGTTTTTTTTTATTATTATACGTTTGTATTTATACATTTAGAACAATTATTTGGTGTTTATGGTAATTTGTGGACCACCATACGATATTTATACAGGTCAATGATATTAGGTGCCTTATACGACACTGACTCCCAACCAGAATAGATAATAGCATTGTGGAAATTTAGTAAGTTGCAGTTTATACGGCCAGGTGTCGTCAATACCTCAGGACTTTTGTTCATTTGATTTGTTTCAATGTTATTAACACAATTTGTTGAATTTCAGATTACTTGCTGTCACGGTATAGTTCAAGATAGTTGCCGATGTTCTCCGTGCATGGAGAAACTTCAGGCTAAAATCAGCTATGCCTTCAAGCTCTGCGGAGGAATTGGACTGTTCTTCAGCTTTACCGAGGTATTTCATTCATTCATTTTGGGGAAAAACTGTGACGTTTGGTGAGGGTGGAAATATTGTTATAAGTTTTCTAATCCCAAAATTTAAAAAAGCATAATTCCTTCACTCCTTTGGTTTGAGCAGAATAATTTTTTATCAATGAACTTTTCTTTTCTCGTCTCGAAAATTATATGCTAGTTTTATGATTAATCTTAGATGACTCTTGCATGGATAACTTTTTTCTGACATAAAAGCACATTTTCTTTGCCCACTTTACTAAACATATATTATAGATATACATACCTACATTATAATTTTTTTTATATGTAAAGAGGTGGTAATTGTTCCAAAATAAATCTGAAATTACACCACGTACTACTGAATATTTATAACTACACATACATGGGGAAGAGAGGGGTATCCAAAAGTAAGAGGATTTTTGATGTGAAAATATATTTGTTAAAAAAATTACAAAGATTTTTTTTAGTCCCCCTTTGTACAGCTCTTTCTTAGAAACCGAAAATTGATCAAATATTGCGTTGACTGTTTTTCTGTGAGCAAACAGGCAACAAATTTTGGTGAAAGTAGTTTTATTCCCAAATCCTTAATTAAAAAAAAAACGGAATTCTGATTCAGTACTGATTCCACTGTGCACAGTAAAAAGTGCATCTTCCACTGTCTTATCAATCATGTAGCAGCGATCTTTATTGAATTATTTTGATTTTAGTATTTTTGTGAACCCGGGAGCTCCGGCGTGGTGGCCAAATGCGCCAACCACTACATTACGAAGGCGGTCGCTTTGAAACTACTTTTATAAAAACTGACCGTATGTTAAGAAATGAGAACTCACAATAGCATCAGTTGAGGTAGTTATTGATCAGTGTGGGTAGGATTGACTGAAGGCAGGGATTTCCCACTCCTTGATTTGGGGAACAAACATAAATCGCCATTACTTATAGATCCCCGTATGTATGTATGAATGTATGTACTAACACTGAGCTTGGTTTGTTCATTACTTGCATTAATATTGCATTGTGGTATATTGTTTTCAAAACATTAAAAGATACAAATTCGACTTAAAACTGCTCTATTCTTTCGAAAGCAGATTTTTTCTGTCTACTAAGCTGGTTTAACCATTCCCTTATGGTGCTAAAAAACTTTTGTGCAACGGTGATGTGTATTTTGTACACCATATGAAAATGTGGTTTAAAAACGGGAAAAATGTGAATATTCGTAAATGTTGCTTTTATTGAAAATAATTGAAATTGAAATGTGACACAATTGTTTGTGCGTATACACAAAGCACGGAACGCTTGCATACTGAGAAACGTTTGTGTATTGATAATTTTATCCCCAATTTTTTCACAAATCATTTATTTCCGTCGCTGCAAATGAATAACTTTATATTATAATATATGTGTAATATTTTATATTGATATTCTCATTTTAAAAGTCGAGTTGTAGTAAATACATATCACCGGGAGGGGAAGGTTAATAAAAACTTATTTTAGCATAAGCAAGCCTAATTTGCGTAAGTAAAGAGAGCTATAAGTCCTACAACAGAGATGGGGGAAAATTTAGAATAGATTGGTTTTATTTGATTTTTAACAATAACATAACATGATGGTGATGGAATTTTCTAATAACGCATGTATAACATTGTCATTTTTCAGTTTGTGGGAGTTTGGTTGACGGTTCGTTATCGCAATCAGAAGGACCCAAGGGCTAACCCTAGCGCTTTTTTGTAACTTTGTAACACTTCCCTACATACATTTCATGAAAAATAAGGTGCAAACTGGTGTTTATCTATATTATATGTGTTGCATGATTTATGCTTTCATTTTGATGATCAATGTTGCGTTCATTTTGTAGAATATATTCTAATTTATAGACTTGAAAAAATGCATATTTTTTTATTAAAACACATTAAATTTCTTAACGACATATTTCCATTTTGTATTTATTTGCTTAAAATTTATTTAAGATGTATTTTTTGCTGGTACATATGTATTTTGCTTTCTTTTACACAATCATATTAAACTTATATTTCTAAAATACACTTGCTAATTACAAAAATGTAACAATGGTCGAACAATAAATATATACATCAACAAAAACGCAGGTTTTAAATGAATTGTGGCATTCTTCGCGTTTTAACATTTAAATGTTGTTAAGTGATCAAAGCACAAATGTATATTTAAAATAAATAACAAATATACATATTTTTGGAATTATGTACATAATTTGATGCAGGCATATTTCCACAAATTGTCTGCAGAGCTTGACACACCTGTGCGAATTTAATAAAAAATGTGTATAATAGTTTTATTAGGTACTATTATTTTCTTCTTATTTTAAATCCTTGTATCTTTTTAATTTTTTGCTTATTGGTTTTGTCATGTCGTTTGCATTTCTTGGCATAAAAGGTAATTCTAGGCAATTTTCAATGTAAAAGCCCATCAAAAAGTCATGAATTTATATGATAATTAAAAACATTACATATTCTGAATCTTCCTTTGCAAACAGGTAAATAAGGATAGTTTGTGCACATAATCTCTATTTTTGTATCAATGTAGTATTTTTTCCTCCGTTTCGCCTCTTTCTATATATTGGCAGAATCAGAGCCATCTTTAGGGTTGTGTGACAGGTGAGCCCATGCACAACTTCGGACAAGAGGTTGGATAAAAGGAAAAGTTGCCAGGAAATTTTTCAATAATTTTCATTGACTCCACCAAGAACTTGTTTTATTATTTTGTTTGTCGACCTGATGTTCCCTAGGGATGGCTCTGACTAGAATCTGACCCCTGTGTATAGTCGAAGATTACTGTGGCTTACATGTACATAATACTTTAAGGCTTACTATCAAAATTAGCAAACAACCTTAAAATACATTTAATATTCATTAATTTGTCTAATTTCCAGCTCTTAGCCGTATGGCTAGCAAGAAAGTATCGGAACCAACCAGATCCAGATTACAAACCTCCACATTCACTTTTCTCAAGAAATTATGATTATTGAAAACATCGATTCCTTCATTGTTTAAAAAAATCATTTAATTTTTGTTAATGAGATTTGTATATTTCCATGTACTGATTGTTATAATTTCTACATGCTGTACACCTAGTAAAAGAGTATCGAAAGTCTGAAAAAATTTGATTATGACTCATATTTAACAATGAGTAAATTAAATATTTTCGGTCATGTGAGACAATCGTAACACTATGAGGCTTTTGGGGTATTCTACACTTAAATTTGTATGCAAACCCTTCTCAGTTTAAGAGTATTTAAAGGTTTATTTACCAATAATCGATTACTTTGAGTTACAATACTCTTGTTCTAGGTTTGTAATATTTATAATGTATAATACACATTGCATATCATTTCCCTTTCCAAAGTTCATTAAATCTACCGTTCCTTAATGATTTTGTAGTATTGCATTCAAGACAGCATTAATATATCAGTTGAAATGTTGGCATAGTTTTTTTTATTATTCTAACTTTGATTAGTTTGCTAATTACAAGTCAAAATAAATTCAATTTAAACAGTAAAATCTCTGTGGTTTTGCACTATATGTAGTTTGAAACCTCCTAATACATGTAGATTATTTTTAACTGATTTAGGAAATTAACGCAAGGATATTTAAAAAAAAGTTTGTGTTGAAATGCTCTCAAGTGAAATTTGTATGTTTTGATATTGATGGGTAGTAATTTAAAAATTATGAGGGTTTTTTTTGTTGATGGTTAAACTAAATTCAGTACACACATGAACTATAAAATTTTTAAAAACAATGTTGTATTTCCATTTTGACCTTAAAAGCGTCTACAGTTGTCTTTTTAAATCAATTATTTATTTAAAGGTACAACAGTGACCCTTTTAAACATAAATAAAGTCCTTTTCTCACTTACGCGTAATTTGAATACTTTAATCATTATAAATAAATATATTCTGTATAAATATTTTTATTCTTAATGCATATCATTGCAGTCTTTTCTCATTACCGTATTGTTTATTTAGTTTTTGTAACACTATACATAACCTTATATTAAAATATATTGGCCATAATCAGCAAGAATAGAATTATAAAAAAAATATTGTTTTAATATTCATTCATTTGAATATGTATAAAATATATTTTAGAATAAACTTTTGTACTGTTTAAATAAATTACAACCTATGAAAAATCTATTTGTGATCATTTCAGTTCAGTTTTCTGAAACATTGTTTTTTTTTATAATCCTACTCGCATTTTAATATTCAATATGCTATTTTGAAATTTAAAATATACAAACTTCAAACATCATGAAGGCATTTATTAAAAAAATTGAATGTATGGTTTTGAGTCAAAGCTCGATGTTTTCTAAACTTTTCCAATTCTAGTCAGTGATTTTAAGAAATTATAAATAAATAAGATTTACTTTTTTCTATGTGTGCAACTGTATGGATTTGTGGGTTATGTTACTTATCTATTTCTGTAATTAAACTATCAAATCATTTCGCTATTAAATGTGTGTCACAACTATTTGTATTTAATACTAAAGGTTTAGCCACTTCACACTCGTTTTTTTTAAAAAGAAATTGGTCCAAAAAATTTTTTTTACTGTTTTTAATTATGTACTCGTAATTTTCAAACAACGTTTTAGTTCTCTCGTAATTATTTATTATATAACTTAAAAAATATAATATGACTAAAATATAGGTGAAATACGCTCCTGAGATGCAATTCTGACATGAAAAAAAACATGTTTACATTTGAATCAATAAAATTATTATTGAAATATGTAAACGCATCTCAGTTTTTTTTTTCAAGATATCAAATGTGATCGAACGCGAACATAACGCCAAGTGAACATGCTCACAAGTGAGCGCGCGGATCTAACGTGAAAGCTAATTCTTTTAAGTGCGTTTGAAGTGGTTAATGAAATCACATCTTAATTAAATTATTTTCTTTATGTTATTATACATAATCGTGGGAAAAATTAATTTCAAATTATTTTCCTGAATTACTTCTTCTAGTTTTTAATAATTAATTTTCTTATTTTTCATTTTCATGTTCAAATAAATAAGTTTGTTATACCATGGATTATTATGCTATATTGTATGTCAATGCACTCAATGTGCCTGTGTTTGATAATGATGTTGAGCGTCACAAAATAGTATTGTAATAAAAAGAGTTGTCAAGTTAACTTAAAATATCTAAATTTGAAATCACCCGTGACGATATGTAGAATCTCAAATTTCGACTATTCAATTTAAGTGTAGCCTGATATGTGTAAATTTGTTCAGTAGCATTTTGAAGATAAGACGACACGTCTTCCAAACATATATCTCTCCATGTTGAATAAAGTACATTTATCTTAATACGACTGCAATACTTAATATTTTCTATGACACCTAAATATGGTATTGTATTCATTTCAGAAACTTTTATTAGAAAATGTAGTCCTTAATTGTTTTTTTTCTGGTGTTTGGTTTTGGTATTATTTTTCAATCAACACAAAATATTTTAATATTTTTTACTATCAATCCTGAAACTTCTTCCAAAATTATTTTCGTAACAATAGAATTTTTGAATCACAGCAAGTTGGAAAAACTTCACTATTCAACGCTTTGTTGTTAGTAATAGATATGCATCTTTTTAATGCACAGTACCTACACAAGAACCACATCTTATACCACAAATTGCAGCTCATTATCTTCACGAGTGACAATTGTTTTAAATCATGGAATGGTTATAGTGAAGTAAACACTTATTTACTCCATTATCAAACCTATTAAAGTTTAACAATCATTGAATTTGATATCGTATGTATCTATTTTTATTTTTTATTTTTTAATACTTACTTTAATTAATAAATATTCTATTGATAATTTGTTCAATTTTTGTTATTAGTTTTTGTATTTGAGTTTTAAGATTTTTAACTAATGATATAATTTTTTGGGTATTTTGATAAATTTTCTTGCCGACATCAGTTCGGTTTAGATGATGGATGCTGTGCAATCTGAAATGTCTCTTACCTATATCTTCTTCTTCAAACCCTTATCTGCACCCCAATGGTGCATAGGGCACTGCATCATATAAACACAGTGTTATCTTGATCGTTAATACATGAAGGAAAGGCGGTCAGCCCTCTTCAGGTACCAGTCCAGGCTAATATTGAATAAATATTAGAGTGAAAAAATCACTTATATTTATTTCACCCCCACTGGAAATTGAATTCGAGACCTCCAGAACGGTAGCCAAGCGTGCTGACCATTTCACTGCGGAGGTGGACAGTATCTTACCTGTATAGTCACTATAAAATCCACTTACTCAGTGAGGACCATTAACAGTCACCAGCCAAGTCTGGTGAATTACAGATTTCTTCCTTGCCTGATTATATTATAATAATTAAGAGTTGATATATTCTACTAATTGAAATAAATCACCTTTGTATCTCATTAATTTAAAGTAAAATAGGTACATAGTAATCCAAAATAAACTTTCTGATCATTCATTTATGAATCGTTTTAATAAATATATTAGATATAGGGGGAATGCTATTGTGTATCCCAGTTCAAAATGATGCATTTTAATTTCATAATGATTGTAGTCAAACGTTATATATTAGTTAGAAATATATATTTTAGAGTTGTAATTCTAGTTGATGAAAGATCTAGTTAGGATATATTTTCTCACTTACGTAAAGATTCTTGTAATCGGTGATATGCATACATTAAATCTTTGATAACATCTGTGTATACTTCAATATTTTGAGATGGATTTATCAAAAAATAAAGTTTTTAGCTTTTCAATAACATATTAACAAAGAAAGGTAGTGAAAAAAATAATCAAAATGTCTTTTTATGGTATATATTAAATAGTGGTGTGGCATCAATACTTGGTGTTCAGGGATTGTATCCTGTCACGGTTGAATAAATAAATAATAAACTTTTAATAAAATAAATTAATTCATTAATAAAACCATATCCGCGGACCCTGCGAGTCCTAATATTAATATTAATAATATTAACAATATTTTACGTAACCATAATTTTCCGCAACAATGTTTTAAAAAAACTTCAATTTTAACACTGTCAAACTGTCTAAAATTAATGTTTTTAAGTATTCATTTATTTGGCATTAACTTTGTGAATTATCACGATTATTTAAATATAAAAATAAAACACTTATGTGACCACTTTCTTTTAGAGAGAGTTGATTAATGTGAACACGACTCATTTTAAGAATTACACATGTTCACAGGTGAAAATATAAACAATTTTTGTATTTTCGCCTGTTGATAAGAACATCTGTAGTTCTCGAAACTAGTCGTGTTACATGAATGAACTAAAAAAAGCGGTCGTATATAATTAATTTATTTTTATATTGAAATGTTTTAAACAATAGATGATGTTACGTACAAAGATCAGAAATCGTCATGAAAACTTTTGTTATCAAGTTTGTAGGGCTGTTTGGACCTTAGTGGTGTGGAATTCAAGTGTAGCACATATAAAATAGCTAAATTAACCAAGTATGTCGACCCATGCAGTATTCTGTATACATATTATAAGACAAACAAGTATATAATGAGTAGTATAGCTTCCTTTAATTAAAAATCATGCCACACCACCAGTATTAAAATAAAAATTGAAAAACATTATCATTAAATCTTAGCCAAAAATTATCACTAAATGCTCTTTAATGATACTAATTGGCTTTCGTAATCATAATACTTCTGTTTCATGTAATGGTGTTTATAATAATAAAGTATTAGAATTTATGACAATAGTTGCATAAGAATCTAATAAAATAAAAAATGATAATAATTATGTAGCTTCGTATTAATATTTGCCAATGATTTAGTAGTCCACTCTGTTTTGTCATTTTGTCTAACTCTAAAGTAATATATTATGTATGTACTAAAGAACGGTTTGTGCTGATATCGTAGTTGTATGTTTCAAAAGTCAATAAAATAGATCAGCATATTTCACAAGTTTTACTTGTAAATACATTTTTAACATATTGATTGCTTAGTGCCAAAATGTATATAATACATATCGCTCACTCCTTTCAAGAACGTCATAAATCAAAAAACTTGATTTTTCAGGAGAACGTTTTTAAAGTTTAAAAATATAATACAATATTTTAAAAATAAATATCAAGTCACTTATTGAACTTTTTACTGTGCAACAGATCTTTTTAGGTAAAACCTGAAGGTTTTTTCTCTATTTGAAAAATATTTAGTACTTTTAAAAATAATAATTAAACAATACCTTTTCTTCAAAATGCAAAAACAACACTTTCTGCCCTGTAGCGGGTAAATATTTAGTTAAAAATATGCCTCTTTTGCTGGGATATAGTACATTTTCTGGGCATTCCGAAAACATGCACAACTGAAAATTGACGTTTTTTGATTTATGACGTCCTTGAAAGGAGTGAGCGATATATCACCAATATATTATTTTGACATCCAGCGGTCAATATGTAGGTTTTCTAACATTTTAGACCAATTCAAATGCCTTTGGACTTAAAAAACTATTCTGTAAATAAAAAAGCAGATGCAACAGAGTAAAATGAATTATGTATTGACATAAACAGCTGTGTTTTTCTTCAATAATGGTGGGATTAATTGAATAATTAACAATCATTTATTCATATTCATTGTATAATTAGAAATAAGTTATTCATATTGATTAAATAAATAATATATTTATGGATTTATTTTGGCATGATCAAGTAGTTGGTGCATTTATTGAGCCATATTTGTTTACAAAAATATTGATATAACATAATACATACGTAGATGAAAATCATGCATTAAAATTACTAAGAAACATGCTTATTTTCTTTTTGCTTTTCAGTATTTTTCTTCATATGAGCGATGATATCGTGTTTTAAATTATATTCAAACAATTTTGGTTTGTTAAAATTACGCAATCATAGTGAATCCAAAGACATACCATTCATTGTGTATTAAGTTTCTTCAAATATATTTTGAATGTCAGTAAGCATTGTTGCAATTTAAATTTTTATTACATAGTTTACCTATACTGATTTTTATATGCTTTTCCTATGTGGCCAGTCATTAATATTAATACCAACCAGGGCTTAATATTATATTTAATGCTTTTTATTTATTTGTGGATTAATCCTTATTTCCTAGCGTATGGCTTATGGTGTCTTTTTGTATTAGAATAAATTCTTGTATATTTTATCACATGTGTACCTACACATGCTGTAATACATTCCTCATTACCCATATTACATATTACCATATATCTTTATTGAGCTGGAATATTATGTCAGATTTTTAACCATTCTGGCAAATGTTTTAGTATTTTTGTAAATTTTTGATTTAAAAATGATACCTTATTGTTTAAAGCATTTTGCCAGTATATGTAAGATAATATAATTAAAATTTGTATGCGTGTAGATTGGTGAAATAAATTAAGTTCATTAAGAATCATTGGTAATAGATTTCTGTTCTTGTATCATTTTGAGATTATAATTTCCAGTGAATGATACTTCCTTTCTTCTTTAATTTGTTGGTAAGTATGGGCGAACCTTGTTGTCTGATCAAAATTAGTCCTTATAGATGAGATTATGTATCCGTAATTCTATTTTTCTTAAAATAGGATGTCTGTTGTGATGTCTGTGGATTTATTTGCATAATTTCTTGAAATTGTAGTATAACTTATATCATAATTAAAATTTCACCAAAAATTTTGGCAAACCGATGGTTGAAGGTTACTAAAAGTCATCAGTTTTATTAATAATATTAGTTTAATTTTGTGAAAATAAGAATGACAAAAATATTTCTAAGGTACAATTTAAATAAATTTAAGAAAGGTAAAATATGCTATTGAAGGATATAAAATCTGATTTTGTTTTATGTATTCTTCGCGAGCTGAGTTTTTAAATTTTAACCTTATCCGTTTCATTTGTCTGATTACTCCGACCATCTACTAAGAATTTAGTGTATTAATATTTGCTAATTAACTTTTAATCACAATCTTTAAAATATTACATTTAGATCACTTCATCACCAGACTGTTAAAAATACAGTAAATGAAATATATGTAAAAAATTAAATGTATTTCCAGTAAATGGTTTATGAGGTATTTAAAAAAAACTTAAAACCATTTTGTAAAACATATTAAACTATTTTAAATGTTGATGAAATTTCATTTCCATTTTTAAATTATTTTTAGTCGCTTTAAACTGGATGTTATTTCAGAATATGTATAGCTTTTTATGTGTACTTTATTTTTCGGCTGTGGATATTTTTACTATTGCCCGTATCACCTTCATATCAACGTGCCCTACGTAAAGTGCTCTAACTACATTTTTGTCGATTTTGAGATATTTGGTGTATGTTATCAACTGACCGTTATCTACAAATATAAACAAACAAAAATATATGAAATAAATTACGCCTAGTTTTCAGGCGTATAAGACGCTATCTACATCGAATTTTCGAAATGAACTGAACTCCTAAAACACTAACTACTTAATTTTGACAAAGCATAAAGTTTTAAAACGTTTAAATACATTATTTTATCGTGTTTTTGAATGTATAATACTAGATTATAATTTCAGATAAAACTGTTAATTAATTTTATAAAATACGTTGAAAAAATCTTAATCCTGTAAAGTAACAGATTTGTAGATAGAGTACTTTACGTAGGGGCCGTCGATATATTCACCTTATTTCCTGAAAATGGTTACATCATTTTTATGTTTTATACTTTATGCATCCTATCTATTGATTCCTAGTAAAGTATTCTATAAATGGCAGGTTATTTAATAAAATGTTTTACAATCGGTCATTAAAAACATTTAAAAATAAAAGCCATTTCAGTTTTTAGTATTTTGCTGGGAATGACTCAATATGATATATTTATTTATTTAAGGATTAAGTATCACTAGAATATAATGTTATTCTGATGACTGTAATTTACCTTTAAAATAATAAATATTTAGGAAATATATGTGATATAAAAGTAACTGGAGTTTTATTATTATTTTTAAACATGGCATTCGTTAATTTTTACTGATAAATGCATTTAACAGGAATATTAAGCTTGATAGGAATCTTTTATCTACAAAATTGGTATTTAATAGATATGGCTTACATGTCAGAGTTCTTTTTTTGGCAGTACAAAGTGCATTGGTAATTTTATTGTTATTTATAAGTATATCTTAATAACTAAGGACAAAAATGCATACCATGATGTAACTGGAAAATGTCAGCACCTCGCGCAATCTAGGAATTTGCCTGCTTGATTGATTAGTATATTTACATAGTTAACATTTTATGATTGGTTTAAGATTAAAACTCGGGAAGAACCTAAAAATAAGATATAAGGGATTCAAATGACTGATAAAGTATTTGTAATATCTTCTTCTTCTTCTTTTTCCATGTTCACTCCCTAGGTGGAGCATATGGCCAACACGAGTCGTCTCCAAGTCACTCTGTCACGCGCCATCTCCTTGGCTTCCTCCCAGGTCATACTGGCGTCTCGAAGTTCCGCTGAGTATAGTCGGTGAATGGTCGTCAGCGGCCTTCCGGGGCGCCGGAATCCTCGGGGTTGGAAGAAGAGACATGAGGGGTTGATGCCCTCAGGTGGCATTCTAAGGACATGTCCCAACCATGTCCACCTTCTTCTTGTGATATTTGTAATATTGGTCAGGTCAAAAGTCTTAATAGTCATTGGGTATGTATAAGGAGATGCATGAAGGTGGAAGAGGCGAATATTGTTTGCAAAGACAGATTGGTGTGGTGTTTTATTCTCTCTGCCTACCCCTGCAGAAGTAGTGTGATGGTTTGTTTTTATATCGATCTAGCGATGTAGGAATTTATTACGTCAAAATAATTTAATTCGTTAACAATGTCCCATTCCTTAACACACTAAGGACTGTTTTTTATGCCTGTGGACTGCTGGCGACGGGATTTGATAATTATTAATTATGTATATATAGTTAATACCTTCACAAAGAGATTTGTACATAATATTCATATAAAAACATTAAATATTTAATTCCTTCTATTCTGACTTTGAAATGAGGCCGGCGCAGAAATTAAAAATACCTTTCCCTTCTTTAGTTTCCCGTCCATAGTGTTTTAACTAAGAGTCAGATGTGAAGAATTTCATACTGAATCTATGAAAATATCAATCTTAATTGAATCACATACATATGAATAACTTATTTGTGAACGCTTGTTCATCCAATAACTTTCAAATAACTGTTTATTTTAGCATAGGTTCATTTAAATACATATTAATAATATTCAAAATAACAAATATGTGCTTAAATAAACAGCTCAGGTGATTGTCTCATAGAGTTGTTTCCAAAAAAATTAATATACAGGTACATATAACTATTATCTGATTTTTATAGGGTCAATGTTACAGTTGAATTTTAAACTTTTAAATGATTATAATTGACCTGTTTTTTTATTCACAGGTTCCTTACTGTGTATTGTTGCAAGAGGAATCTTTTGATTGCATATCAGATAAGCATTGTGTTAATTAGAAGAAATATGTTTTATAAATTATGAATAAATCAATATTACAATAGGACTCACTATTGCAATCTGCGTTGGAACATCACTTATGGTGAGTTTTTCCTACTCTATTAAATATACTCCAATACATACTTATTTTGATAAAATTCTTCATTAGAAACTGATGTTCCGAAAAAATGGTTTTTGATACAATTTTTTGCTGTTTTTGTTTTTAATAAAACATTGGTATTTTAAGCGGTCATCAGAATGTCAAATTTGATTTTGGACTTAGCATATCTGAAATATATGCATTCTCCTTTTTACAATGATGATATTACATTGACATAGGATATAATCGTAGAATTCTTACACAATAATTTTTATTTAACATCTTTTCACACCGACTTGATGGATTGGGTACTGTATTGATTGATGGGGTGTTAACTTATTCGCTAATTACATTATTGCTCTCCAAATACTCGGATATAGGAGTGGAATATATTTGATGGGATACGGTTGATGTAAATAAAGAAGCTTAGGGTGAAGGATATTAGGAGAGTAGTAGCAATGGCTAGGATACTCAGGGTTCCATACCCGCATTTGTATTAGATTGTGTAACTTTGAACTGCTAGTCCCCTGAGAAAATGAATAGGAAAAACAATTATTTGAAAATATGTGTTTTAATTTACATTCTTCCAACAATTATATTCTTTGGGAATAATTTTTGTATTTCATAAAAAAACAGATCACTTGTAAAAATTACAGCAAAAAATGTACACTACATAAACATGACATTTATGCATCTCAATTCTCAATATCAACATATCCACATAGGAAATTTTGGTTTAGTAGATTAGCCTATTTATCTCCGTGAATGGGAAGGATTCCATAAGGTTTGTTTTGCAGATATTGTCCAGAAGACTCCTGATGGCCCAGTATAGACTGAGCGCCCAAACCATTTGCTTTGTGTAACTGTTCAGAATTTCCCTTGTATTCGGACTGTCCGTATTCTCCCTGAAAAAGAAAATTGAAGTTATTAAAACAGGTTTTAACACTACTTAACAGCTAAAATAATTTTTTTTTTTTAGTGGGTTTTCTATAAAATATCTATTAAATTGTAAAAATTTCAACCCTTATATTAATATAAACTATATGGACTTTCTTTTTGGTTTTTACATCATAATGGTCGTATGCCAGAACATATATATGTATATATTAGTTTGTAGGGCTTTTCTCCCAAATATTTTTATTCTTTAACCTTTATCCGCACCCGATGGTGCATAGGGCACTTTGAACATAAACTCAGTGTTATCTTGATCGTTAAAACATGAAAGAGAGTAATCAGCCCTCCGCTTCAAGTACCAGTCCAGGATAATATTGAATAAAAATTCGAGTGAAAAAATAACTTATATTTTTTGACCCCCTCTGGGAAAATAATATGAAAAATAACTCCTACAATTGGAGATAATCCAGATTTGTGAACAAGTATTTGGACACACTCAAAATGTTGTAAAAAAAAGTTTTGTTTCAATTAATCTGTTCGATACTGCAGGTTATCAGATCAAATAACGATTTCTTTAAAATAATTCGTTAGTAAATTCGGTTATTGATTTGATCATTAAAGATCAATTACGCCGATCAAAGCACAAATTAAGCTGAGTATCACGTATTTCTCTGGTATTTGAACACACTCAAAATGTTGTGAATAAATTTTTCTTACTATTCGCCGACTACTTCCTGCGCAGATTTCATGGCTTTTTTCATTTACCTTGTTTGATTTGGAATCCTCAATTTTATTTTGGGCCTTGAAGTGTCCTTCCTTGGCCTGCGCCTTGGCGTCCAGGCTCTCGTTCTCGTGTCCTCCCTTGAAGGCCGCCGCCGACTTCTCTCCGAATGCTCCTTCATTTTCTCCGAACTTCTTTTTATCCGCCTCGTCGTGCGCCTCGTCGTAGAACGTCTCCGTCTTCTCCTCTTCGTCCTTTCTGTGGGAGGTCTTGAACCCCTTAGTCACGTGTCCTTTTTTGTGGCTCCTTTGCATGTTTTCGGCCTCGCCATTTTTACCTACAATTGCGATATTAGTCTATTTCCAAAACTAAAAAATTGTCATGAAAATAATGTTTTTTTTTTAAAAATTATATAAAGACTTACCCGCTTTGTCAAATGTTTGAGCTCCTTGATAAGTCTTGCCGTCTCCGATTTCTTTTTTGTTAGCTGATTCGTCTTTGTAATAACCCGAATCTCCCTTAGCGCTGCTCTGCTCCGCAGCTGCTTGGCTCTGCCCCTGGTTGCCCTGGTTAGCGGAACTGACCGCCTTGGCTTCGATTTTCTCTAAATTCTCGTCTCCGGCATTTTTCTTTGCGGATTCGTATTGGTTTTTATCCACGTATCCTCCTCCTACTTGACCTCCGCCGATATGGCCTCCGCCGCCCGTGATGAAAGGACGGTTGACGTAACCTCCCCCTAGACCAACTCCGCCGCTGTAGTATCCCGGCTGGTTGACGTACCCGCTCCCGAGCCCGCCGCTGTACCCGCTCGAGTACCCGTTGAACCCGTTTCCGAATCCGAATCCGGGAGAAGAGTACGCGATCTGGTTAAGACCGCCTCCCCCGAATCCGATTCCGTCGGAGTAACCTCCGCCGATGAGGCCCGGTCCGCCGATACCATACCCGAAGTTTGCCGACTCGGCCGTGTCGTATTCGGAAGGACCGTAGTCTCCTTCTTCCGATACGTACTCTGTGGAGTATGGCATGTGAGAAGCTGCCGCTTTTACCCTCTCTCCGGATCTCTCGTAGCGATAATTAAATTTCTTAGGGCGAACGGGTGGTGCCTCTTTCGATAACGTAACCGCGATAACCGCGAACAAACTGACCATCCACAAACACCCGGAATATTTTCTTAAACTACCCATCTTGAGAAATTCTCGTTTCGTGTTATTTTCTGTGACAATTCCGATTGCGACTGATGCTTGAGCAACAGCTTGTGCAGATTTTATAGTAAACCAATAATTTGGTGACAATCGACTCTTGGTCGAGTAGGTTTGTCGTTCTACATCTTTTTCCGACACTTAGTCATAACATTTATTTATCAGTTTGGAATGCGTTTAAAAGCGGCAAAGTTGCTATACCAGATTCGAGAAATTTCAAAGGAACCGGCACGTTCGATTAGGAGAACAATAGGCTTTACTAAACTGACCTTGTGGATGTTTAATGAGGGTATTACAGATATTACGAAATTGTATTTGAACGGAGTGCGGGTTCAATAGGAAAATAAAAGGAAATTCCAATTAACGGCCAATCGTCTCAAATAGTGAGCGGACTTCCTTTCTGTGAGAATGGAATAAAATTCGTGTCAAAAACACCCACATTTTACAAATTTGCACATCGACTGCCAAAAATTCATATTTCTTATACATTAGGTACTTATAACAATAAAATATTGAATGTGCGAATTCTGGGTCATTTTCTTTATGAAGGCTTTATGTTTTGTTGTATCTAGCTGTATGATGATGTAGATACGTACTCATTTAAAATTATTTCCATTTCAGCTGTAATTTTTTATTGTATTTGTTTTTTCTTCTTCTCAATTTAACGTTAAATTTAACAAAAAGTGCTTTAAATTTATCCATTGCGTTACCGATTTTTTTTACCAGTTTATATATTATTATCTATAGACATGGGCACGTTCTTTAGTAGTTAAATTTTGACCCTACTCCAATCTCTATCGATTACAAAAATGGATGAAAAAGAAATCGCAAAAATGAAATTAATTTACACATTGTTTTCTCTAAGATCAGAAAAGGGGATGTTAATTTTGATTATTGTATTATTTCAATTTTAAAACTGGGTATTTTAGATTTTAAAAACTCTTTCAATTTTAATAAACGTTCGCCTTGTAAGGAAAAAATGACGAAATGAATCGTATACTAATGGTTAAATATCTTATTCTCACCCTAATTCAACTTTAATAATGATACGTATATCAGCTGTTCGGGAGCTTTTGTGAAGGAATTTTGGGGTAAGTTTTTACCTTGTACCTGGTATCTTAGTTGAAGTTTAGTTTTAAAAAGGTGTCCGCGACGTTCACATGAAGTGTTCGCTCTGAAAAAAAAATCCGATCAAATGTTTGCATGTAACATCTGCTCCGGAGTGTGTGCATATTTTTATATTTTTTATTAAAAAATTACTTGGCAAATACCACTATATCTTCAAATATTTTGTGACACGTGTTTCGATGCATTACGTATCTTTATAAAACACCGCTTAATGAAGCTGAATGCATCGAAACACGTGTCGCAATATATTTTAAGAAATAGTGGTATTTACCGAGTATGGTAAAATTTTAATTAAAAATGGATAGATAATACCGAAAAGTGATTGCTGAATCGATTAATTAATAAATGCATATTTTTCGTTGAACTAATAAAAATAAAATAGAGATGGTATATCCGGTCTTCACATATTTGGAACATATAAAATGTGGTATTATTATCATGAAAAAAAAGAAATATTTTTGTTTTTTTTTATTTACACAAATATTTCAATTTCACACTATTTCTGTGAGCCTAAGCGGTTCATTATTAGAAATATGTATCAACTTGTGATAGAGTGGGTTCGAACCGAAAAACTCTGATTTAAGAGTCCGTGACACTAACCACGGAACCACAACCCGACAGTTATTTTTAATATAAAGTTTCAAATTACAATTTTTTACTAGACTCGTGTTTCAATATAAGCATCGAAACTCGCGTTACGTGGTTATGAAATTCAAAGATAATTTCACAATTTTTAATTGTTTTGAAATACATTTTTCTTTTGATAGGGATCAATGTAATGTAGTAGTCAGTGCGTTTGTCTACAGCGATGGATGTCCCGGGTTCGATTTCCAGAGGGGTCAAAATAAATGTTTTTTTTTCAAAATAAAAGTGTTTTTTCACTCTAACATTTATTTAATATTACCCTGGACTAGTACCCGAAGCGTAGAGGTGATCACATTTTTTAAATTCATTTAACGATCAAGACAAAACTGCTTCTATACGACGCTGTGCCCTATGCACCATTAGGTGTGGATAAGTGTTAGAGAAGAAAAATAATATATACATTTTTAAAGATAAGCTTTTAAAAATTATAAATAAGTATGTGTTAATATTCTTTTTATGAATATTAAAAAAATGTTTATATGAAGTTTTTTATATACTTATTCAATTATATTTGTCGATCTGGATAAGTTTGAATTTCTGGGTAACATTGAACAAAATTTGAAACGTCAAATCATTTTTGGTAGTTTCAGATTCGGTCCTAGTATATTATTAAAATTCTCAATCACTTGATAGCGGGTCTCGTTTTTTACTTCTCAACCACTGGGTAGATATATTATACGAGTATCTACATTTGTATTGTAGTAGTATTCCATCATAAAAACACGAAATATATTCGAATTTATATCTATTAATCATTTAATCCAGTGGTAAAGTGAGTACTTAAGAAAATAAGGTACTTAAATCGCCTAATCAAGCGAAGTAATAAAGTTTTTAATTTTCTGCGAAAAGTATACATAGACTAATCAACGCACTTACATAAATGGGTGATTTTAATTATAGCAATTATCTGGTTTTTGGATAATTTAACTACTGAATTTTATATCTAGGAACTAGGATAATTATTTTATAATAAAAATAAATAAGTATTATTTTCCGTAGTGTATTGCTTGGTACGTTCGGGTATCATACAAGAGGCCACGAGTTATAATCCAGCACAGTCTACCATAAAACTATGATTTTTTTTATATCATTAAAAAAGTAATGTGTTATTTTTGCACATTCGCCATTCAATAAACATAAAAGCATAATTTCATAATCCGCTGATACTTTTTTTTTATATTTAAAGCGTATTTTAACGATTGTAATGATGTTACTAATAATTAATAAAAATCTTTTCATTTATAATTTCCTGTAATTTGTAAAATGACGACACTAACGTTACCCCTCGCCTCCCATGCGTTATGAGCCCCAACATGTGTTGAGACTGAACTAAACTAAATAAATCTATTTTTCTGAACTGAAAAAAACGGATTTATCTCTCTTTAAAATCGGGTACGTATGAACTTGTGAATAAAGAGTCCGAATATACTAGTAATAGTTTTTTTTCGCTTAATTTGAAAAATAAATTAAAAAACCCTTTTGTCTTTGGTGGGACTCGAACTAAGGCCTTTTGGGTATCCGGTCTACTGCTCTACCACTAAGCTAACAGCTGATTACATAATATATTTTGACATCCAAAGCAGGTGTTTATTTTATTATTAATTTGGACACACTCAAATATTGTGAAATTTTATATTTTTCGCATTTTTATAAATGCAAAGCGTATCTAAAATAATCCCTTTATATGTAGAGTATGTTAAATCCTTTCAAGTTGACATAGAATACCGTTTTATGATATACCCAGTAAAACAGTATGCGCCCTTCTGCGCGTGAAAATTATTTTTCTCGTCTGACATATCTGGGTGTGCGCAGATTTCCTGACCTGAATTTATTCAATACTAGATAATCGTATAAACTCTCAACATTTTCAATGAAAAATTATACAAAACACGGATGACATGTCACAAATTGAATGGACCAACATTCGTTATGATTGACTGAACTAAAAAATAAATAAAACGGTGTTAATTTATATTATGTATATTACGTAATTAGTATTTTAACTCGCCTTCGTTTCGTGGTCATTCATATGTCAGGATATTTTGTCCGAAATATATTAGCCGATGAATTGTCATCACGAGATTCATTGTGTTTTGTTACGTATTTTTTCAGTTGAATTGTTGTACCATGTCAGTCTCTATGAAAACCCATTGTCAGAAGGCGCCCGTACGGCGTCTGCGCGGTATTCCGTTCCTATGTATATAGGAAGGTAGTGGTGTGTTGAGGTGTGTAGACACAGAATAAACGAGGCAAACAAGGGCGGGGGAGTTTTCCACTCTAGAATTGCCTTTTCTCAGTCCAGTCCATTTTTCGTGCGAGACTGTCTACTCCAGGGAGTGTCAAGGGCTCTAATTGAGAGAACTTTCCATTTAGCTTAAATCCCCGTTTATTTCTGAAACCTCGCTAGATTCTCACCTTGCATCAAAATCGATTAAGTCTAATCATTAAACTACTAAGTAATTAATGTCGAACGGTTGTTACAGATTGTAAAGATTGTTGATAAACATAATTTTATTCCAAAGTCCAGTTGTGCGTTTAACGTGTGCGCTAGAATAACGGTGTTTTCTGCTAATTTCACTTATCTGAAAGTGCTGCGCGTACTAGAACAATTCAACGTAGTTTGTTTCAAGAGGCTTCAAAATTAAGTCAATCATGTCTTTCGACCACGAGGAGATACGCGATGAGTAAGTATTACTGTATTTAACAATCCCGTTTGCTATGAACTATTGCTAACTTCAACATTTCATAACGTTCCCTATATTGTTGCTAGACAGTTTTTAGGAATTAACTCGACACAAGTCTTGAAAGTATTGAACAGAATTATTTATATATATTTTTTGTTATGTTGTAATTTACTTTGATACCTCCGAAAATATAATCCAGCATTAAAAAAGGTATAGTGTATGAATTGTCCTAATCAGTTAATCCTCCTATGCATAATTTTTATTATCTTATTTTTCTTCTATCGCAGTATTATGTGTCATTCGAACATACCACGTATTATGTAGGTACTATACGTTCCACCTTATTACCTTATTAAACAGATAATAAATAATTGGGCGTGATTTCCACATTGCTTTCTATGCGTTTTATGCATTTTGTAAAAAAATATATGAAATTATTTCAGTCAACTTAATCTGAAATTATACTTTTGTTAAATTACGAACGTTAAACACAAGTCACAGCAGACAATTTAGAATTGTTAAATTACTAACGTTAAACATAAGTCACAATAGACCTAATATGGTCGCAGTGACAGAAGGGATGCAAGATCCCTTGACCCCAAAAAAAAAGTTAAACATGCGATTATAATTAATATTTGAAGCATTTTGACATTTTAACATTAGATTAAGAAGAAAATGGATGTCTGAATATTTACAGGGCTTACTACCGTCATAGGCTGGTTTAAGTGATAACTTTATTACGTCTAACATTCACCATTCTACCCATGATAGTCAATCACACTACTCAAATCTTTGGAAGTTGTATTTATGCTTCAATTGACGTCTTCTTTCACTTGCTTGTTCTCTGCGCCATTTATGGTTGAGTAGAGTAAGTTTTAAAAGTAATTTTACATACTGAGAGACGCCTGAAAACACGATAAAAAAATTTGATGCTTATAATTAATTTAAGTTGTTTAATTCACAAATTTAATTTAATTTTATTCGGAATATTTTATTGACAACCCAGATTTGTGAACAAGGAGTTGGACATACCCAAAAATATGTATTAGCTTTGTGCTTTTCTATTTTATAACTTTAATTAGAATTTAATAGTCTCGAGGAAGAAACTATTTGCTTCAAAATGTAATAAAATATAATATATAGCAATTAGATTTTTGAAAAATAACAGTAAAAAATGTGTATTCTTATGATAAATACAATTTTTTCAGTTAAATACTATATTCTGGTAAGCTTAAACGAGTTGTGTAAAATAGGAATCAAGTTTTGGTTGTGTGGGGTCGAACCTGGCTTTCCTGACTCAAAGTCCATGACACTAACCTTGGGACCATAATCTGACTCACGTCATACCTTTATTTTAATTAAAATAGGAATCAAGTTGTAGTGGGGGGTAGTAGTAGGGTGGGTAAGAAATTAGAAACTCTGACACTCACCACGGGACCATAATCCGATGTTTAAAACGGGTACATATTCGTAAATCGCAAATTTGAAAGACGAATGAAAATATTTTATTTTAATAAAAGTGGTCAACGCTATCTAAGCGTCTTGAAAAGTTTTCTTCTTCTAACCCTTATACGCACTCAATGGTGCATAGGGCAATGCATCATATCGACGCAGTATTATCTTGATCGTTCATTGCACGAAGGTAAGGATATCAGCCTTGCGCTTCAGGTACAAATCCAGGAAGATATGAATGTGAAAATCACCCATATTTATTTTACCCCCCCTGGGAATCGAATCCAGCATGGATGCGCTAACCACTACACTACGGAGAATTGATCTTGGACTTAATTAACACACATAATAATGAATATATGCGTATATGTATATATCGTAGTCGTACAGGAGAAAGTGACCAACTACCAAATCGTAAAATGTTCAGGAGCGCCACCTAAGTTACTTTTGCTTGGCAACAAAATAAACATCAGTGCAGTTAGTCATTATTACCTAGTCAATATATTATACTTACAAGTTTCAAATCCTTTACGATGTTTTCAGGGCAATATTAGGCTAGTAAGATATCAAACACTCAATGATCACGGTTTTGTAAAAAAATGCACTTGGTCACTTTCTCCTGTATGACTACGATATATATATATATATATATATATATATATATATATATATATATATATATATATATATATATATATATATATATATATATATATATATATATATTTATATATATATATATATATATATATATATATATATATATATATATATATATATATATATATATAATATATATATATATATATATATATATATATATATATATATATATATATATATATATATATATATATATATATATTTATGTATATATATGTATATATAAATATATATATATATATATATATATATATATATATATATATATACATATATATATATATATATATATATATATATATATATATATATATATATATATATATATATATATATATATATATTTATATATATATATATATATATATATATATATATATATATATATATATATATATATATATATATATAACTCATTTACCATTACTTTAATTAATTAAATATATAATCTTTTTTTTGCTTAGCCATCTACTTTATATTCAGATTTGATTGTTATTTCTAATATGCCTCTCCGTTTTTTCGCATTTTAAAGTATTTATAATGTTTATATTCTTATGACTACATACACCTAACAGATATCCTAACAGATATTTTGCCTTCGAGCTGACATTGAAATGTGAGGTCGTTTCTTGTGTACATATATATAAATAAATGTTTATAAAATACATCAATATCGTGATCTTTTTATCACAGCGTGACTTCCTGATATTTTGTTACGATTTAAACGTTGATTTTCTACGAAATTTGAGTTAACTTATGAATAAATAAGTTCAAACAAAAGATTAAGAAATTTATATTTATTACGCTATTATTTTTTGTCATCTCAACATATACGAAGAAGAATATGGAAATCTGGGCATTTACGGGGATTACGACCGTCATAGGCTGATTTAAGTGATTCAGATTTGTGAACAAGTATTTGGAGACACTCAAAATGTTGTATAACTACGCTAGTTAAAATAATATTCATTCGTAAAATTGTAATATAATATGCGTGTATTAACATTTATCTTAAATGACTTACAAAACTTAGCGCATTTTTCTCGTACTCTTAGCATCTAACATGTAATCAGATAAATGTACATATGTAGTTCATATATTTAATAGAATTTTTAAACGTTATTTAAGTGTACATTTTTTATTTACATAAAATTAAAAATTGTTGTCTTATGTGCATTTTTTATTATTTATTATTTAGTATTATTTGACGTCATTGAGTTTTTAACGAGATAGATGGGTGTCGTGGTGTAGACGCTTGACTGCAGAACTAGCATCGCGATTTGAATTCCCACCTATTTCAAAATTAATTCAATAGTAATTTTTTATTGGTCTGGATATTTATTATGTATTTTTCAGCGTCTTACATAATCGTTTTTTCTTCCTGTTAGTTATTTCTATAATATAATTATATAAATAACTGATAGAAGCGCCAAATTAAACTATAAGTTTAGAGAATTTGGGTAATACACACATTTGATTTGAAATAATTACCGAGATAATTAATGCGATTAAAACTGTAACGTTAATAAAGCATTAACGGTTGTAATTTTTTAAAAATTAAACTTATTAATCTTAAATATTTCATGAATATTTGCAGGGTCAAATGGTTTAAACAAATTAATGTAGAGGTCTCTTTTCTGAACATTTTCTATGAAACCCCTTGCGATAAATTTATGTTGTAACCAAATATCACGTACACGAAACGTGACAAATTTGGGGAAAAATGTTCTCCGCTTTCTTTATGTTTCATTACCCTCCCTTACCTAGACAAGGGTATTCTAAGGTCGAATTTTCTATATTTTCTTGATAGAGATGTCATCTGAAGGTTTTGAAGTAAGTCGAGCTTTATGATCCTTGAAATGGTCATTCGTTATAAGGTTTTTTTGTGACGTTAATCATATTTTATTTGTTTGTTTCATCTACTATACATAAAGAAATTTAGAAACCCTAGACATTTTTATGACATTGATATAGATCACGTACGTATATCTATATAGGTACGTCAGTGTTATAAAAAGTGATATTAAATTACCTTTTTATTCACAAAAAACATTTATGTTATTATCTATTACTGGAAAGAGATACTGATCGTTTTATTTCTTTGAACTGTTTTTACTTAGTTCGGCTATTTATGATTGAGTTGAGTCTTTTCACCAGCGTGATAAAAATCTAAAAATAATATCAAAAATTATATTCTAAAAATAATATTCAGTATATAATTCGTCAACAAAAATACTTAAAAATATGCATGTAAAAAATCACCACCCAATTGGAAATTTATATTGCTTTTTCATTTGGATTTAAAAAGATTTTCATTTTCATTTCATTTCATTTAATATATTTACATTTTTATTTATAACATAATACATTTGAACCATTTATACATATGGAGAACTTTTATATTTCGATTCGCTGTGCCTCTCCATAAAAGAGTCTGTGCTCTTGTGCTTGGAAAGGGACTTACACTCGTGGTTTAATGTTATGTAATAAAATATATAATAGTTTTTACGATAAGATACATATATATATATATATATATATATATATATATATATATATATATATATATATATATATATATATATATATATATATATATATATATATATATATATATATATATATATATATATATATATATATATATATATATATATATATATATATATATATATATATATATATATATATATATATATATATATATATATATATATAAATGTATAAATACACGCACAAATAATAATATTTTTATCCAAATCCATGATAGCAATGAAATCGATATTCCTCGTTTAAAGCCCTGCTGTAAATATGTATATTAAATGTAGATAGTCACTATTGAGTATTCGCTGGGAAATTTAATATGTGTTACGAACATTGAGGGTGTGGGTTTTCGTATTAATCAACTATCATTTTCATTTCCTTTGTTAATCTAGAGGTCATGACAATTCCTCGAAATTGGTCTGAATTCATTATTTGGTGGACCATTTATTGTTGCGTGGGCAACAAATTCAAGGATAACTCTTAAAGACAGAACGAAGATTCAAGTCAAACTTCTGTCATGGGTATCGCTCACTCCTTTCAACAACGTCACAAATCAAAAATCGTCAATTTTCAGCTGTGCGTTGTTTTCGGAACGCTTAGAAAATGTACTATATCCCAGCAAAAGCGACATATTTTTAACTTAATATTTACCCGCTACAGGGCAGAAAGTGTTGTTTTTGCATTTTGAAGAAAAGGTATTGTTTAATTTTTTTTTAATGTACTAAATATTTTTCAAATGGAGAAAAAACATTCAGGTTTTACTTAAAAATATCTGTTGCATAATAAAAAGTTCAATAAGTGTCTTAATATTTATTTTTAAAACATTTTATTATATGTTTAAACTTTAAAAACGATCTCCTGAAAAATCTATTTTTTTTTAATATGACGTTGTTGAAAGCGATATGTCCATCGTGACAATGACATGGGTGCTATTTTTGTTATTTTGATGAGTTTATGTTCCTGGAAGTGAGGGCGAATGGCATATTAAATTAATCAAAACAAGAATTTTTACGAAATAGGTTGATTTTAATTATAAATAAATACCTAATAATGTTATGTTCCTATTTATTTGTTTTTGACGTTGAACAAAAGTATTATTTTAGTCCTTCATTACCTTGACACTAAGTCATCCTTCACTATTCATTATTTAGTATTTTATTCCCCTAAACTATAATGAATCAAATTAAATATAATGGACTACTTAATGACATCATTCTTAGCTTGCAACGAAAATAGGCTTAATTACAACGTTTTGAGTGTGCCCAAATACTTGTTCACAAAATCTGGATTATCTCCAATTACAGGAGTTATTTTCATATTATTTTTTGACATCTCATCAAAGATGAAGAAGAATATGGAAGTCTGGGCATTTACGGGGCTGACGACCGTCATCGGCTGGTTTAAGTGATCACTTTACACACGTGTAACATTCACCAATTCTACCCATTATTGACAACCACACTACTCAAATTCTTGGAAGTTCTATATATATGAACCAATTTAGACACCTTGTTCTTGAATCACTAGAACTTCACTAGAGACATCTATTGGTGAGATGTAAAGAAGCTTTTTACTAAGCAGAAACTCTTATATTAATATGTGAGGTCCGAATCCTGGATTATAATCACACACATGAGAAACGCCAGAAAATACCATTTTCATTTTTATTATTTAAGCCTATAATGCCGATGACGGTCGTCAACCCCGTAAATGCCCAGACTTCCATATTCTTCTTCATCTTTGATGAGATGTCTAAAAATAATAGGCTTAATTGTCAGGTTAGTACGATAAATGTCATTTGTATGCATAAATAACTTATATTGCATGAATTAAGTAGAATTTAGTAGACTTGTTAAATATGTGCTATTTGATTCCCTTTGTTAAATGTTCACAGTTAGCCGATATAAAATCGATTAAACTCCATTAGAAAATATTTGATCATAATAACGACTGTTTGTATAAATAAATAAATATGATTAAATTGGTTAGGTATAACGAAATCGAGTTATTCTTAACTCATAAAATGTGGATATCTTTATTGTATTTTTTGTTATTTTTTATTAAGAACTAAATTGCTATAAATTGGCATAATTCACTACAAAGTTTTCGTTGAAAAATACTCGTTTCGAGTGTTCGTGATTATCGTCCTAACGTTACGCTTCTGTTCTATTCATATTTATCGATTAGCAACATTTAGAGAGGCGTCCTAAGAGCTTCTCAATACATTTTCTCAAATATAATTGTAAAAAATATTAGATGTATGGATTTTTTACTATTATTATGTATACGTTATCGTATTCCTTCTCTAGGCTCTCATTTGTTTCCTCATACCCTTATTTTATTTCATACTACGAGTAGAAGCATACTATGCACTATACCAGTGCTCCGCAACCGGTGTGCCGTGGCACAATGGTGTGCCGTGAGCAGGATTCAGGTGTGCCGCGGCCAAATTCAATGTAATTGACATTTTTTATTTTACATTATGTAATTAAATACAAACATAATTGATCATTGTGTGGTTAACACAATGACAAATTATTTTTATAACATTGTCTTTTGTTTCAAAATTATAAAATAATTATAAATACATAATTTTTCAACGTATTCAATGTATTAATTATTAAATCAAACACAGATTTTTTAAGTCTACTAAGTTGTATTTTATTGTGAAAAAACATGCTTTGTTTCGCCTAGTTATGGCATTTTCAATCAAATGCAAGGCGAAACAATTGTCACAATATAAATTTTTTATGTGTTTTTTAACAATAAAATACAACTTAGTAGACTCAAAAAATCTATGTTTGATTTAACAATTTATACATAAATTAAAATGGAGTTCTACAAATTAAACGCCAAATCGATAAATATTTTTTCAATGGTCTATATATTTAAGCTTTAGGTGTGCCGCGGAATTCTAGGAAGAATTTTGGTGTGTCGCAGGTGAGAAAAGGTTGCGGAGCACTGCACTATACGACTATACCATACGTTTGGTAGGTGGAGGTCTACATTAAAAACTAGGACATTCAGGTATATTTACTCTGTAGTGTTCATTTTTTTATAATGACAGACGTAACGATGACGCTTTTGCGTAATTATACTCGCTTTTTCCTCCTGAAAAGGATGCCTATATGAGACCATCACATCATTATAGAGTCTCTTGATTTCCGCGACGAACACTAACAAAATGGGAATATAATTACCAAATTATTTATTTTTGTAATACTTTCTTCAGTGCAGAAGTACTTATTTCTTAGAAATAATTATTTCGTAGAAACAATTTATTAATATCGTACCTTTGATGGAATTATTGATTACGTTTGAATTCGGAGAAAGATTGAATTATCAAGCATCAAGGTATTTAAGCAATAATATTTATGCTCGAAATCAATTGCATTCTTGAATTGATATTATATTTATACAGTATGTACATTTACACATACATCAAAATGTACACAAGTATATACGAGTTATTTTTTTAAAACCTTTATTTATTTCAAATTATATTTATCTTGATTATACATTAAAAAAATTATACTGGAAATGGTTTTAAAATATTAAATTTTGTTACGTTATACAATACATATAGTTTGATATATAATTATATAATATAATAATAATGATTAAAATGTCGTTATTTGAAATCATTAATTTATGTGTATATACCATCATTTCTGCCTACCCCTGCGGAGAAGCGGCGTGATGGTAGTAGTAGTAGTATTTATAATTTATAAGACTTTTACAAATATTCTTGTACTAAACAATATTATCCTGTTAAATAAGTAGTTAAAAAACACTAGTTAAAAGATTTTTCATATTATGTTGGCTCGGATAGGGTGAAAGGTGTTTTTTTTTTAAACTTTCTTAGTTTTCTGTTCTATTTATATAGGTACATATAATAATAATAATAATAAAACCCTTATCCGCACCCCAATGGTGCATAGGACACTGCGTCATATAAACGCAGTGTTATCTTGGTCGTTTACACATGAAGGAAAGGTGATCAGCCCTCCGCTTCAGGTACCAGTCCAGGGTAATATTGAATAAATATGACAGTGAAAAAATCACTTATATTTATTTTACCCCCCTTGGGAGTCGAACCCGGGACCTCCATAACGGTAGCCGAGCGTGCTGACCATTACACTACGGAGGCGGACATAGGTACATATGCAACATATAATTTTTATAACTAATCTTTTTTTTTTGTACAAAATAAAACACATTTTACGAATCGATTCTTAACTCAGCTTCTCTATAAAAATATATTTATTAAAACTAAAATACGTTTTTACTCACAAAGGTGCTTATATTATATTATCATAAGTAATGTAGGGGGGATCGTTAGTTCCATTTTTTGCAGTAGACCTAATCTAACAGGCGTTACACTATTCAGATTGTAAAAGGTATAATTATTATTTGTTTGATGTTAAAAAAATAATAAGGCTTTAATCATTTGAAATCATGAAAAAGATTATTGCCTTTTTGGCTTGCTGGAATCAGGAATAATCGCTCTTGAAATGAGGATCGCACTATTTTGTACTCTTCTTTAGAGAAAAGTAAAAATGTATTCTTTGATTAAAATCTGTATCACTTTGGACTGTTTTATATGCCTTCGCTTTTTTCTTCTTTTATTTATTTTTAATTCTGAAATAACTTAGACAACGAACAAACATTGTTTTGATATAAAACTTCAATATAATTAAAATGTAACTTTGTTTTCAAATCACTAGAAATATTTCATTAAAACTTAATTATAATGTCTACCGGTTTCGAAGCTAATCTACTAAACAATATTTAAAATATTTGGACGGTTAGGGAACGAAGCTTAGGTAGAACTCAAGTGGCTTTATTTTTTTTGTCGATTGGCAATCACAGTCAAAAACTATCATTATAATTAAGTTATAATAAAATATTTATAGTGATTTTAAAACAAAGTTACATTTTAATTATAAAATGGAAAATCACAAAGTTAGTGCTTTAAATATAAATTAAAAACTTTAATAGTTAAAAAATAAACTATCTAACCATCGCGTCGCTTACTGCAGAGATGTCAGAGAATATAATGCCTACCAATCTGTCTTTGCAAACAATCTTTGCCCCTTCATGCATTCATACATCTCCTCATACATACGCGCCAATAATCCCTATTTCTGACCTGAATAATCAAATTAGGCCATTAGACTAGAAATCTTGATGGATTATTTTTCTCTTACTATGATGGTTTATAAGTATTTTTTTATGCATTAATTACTTAATAACCATATTGAAATAGTTATATTTTACTTTGTCCCATTCCATGCCGTCTGTATTGCATCTTTTTTACTAAATTCATAAACTAGCACGTCTATTATGGGACTTCTAACCCGCCTGATTTACGCAAGTCAACTACAGAATACTTGATTTGTTTAGTATTGTACTTGAATAAATATTTGATCACTCATTTGTGTTTTAACAGATATCCAAATAGTTCCTCTTAAATACTGCAACCAACCGGTTATTGAGTCAATTCTACAAAAATTATTAACAATTTATTTTCAACACATCGAAATATAATTTAAAAAAACCTTATTTATTGTTACGGCATTAACTTTGTGGTAAGACATGTTACAATGATTAAAGAAAACACTTGTTTTTTACCACTTGAGTTTTATTATAGACTACATGTTTCAGAAGTTAAACTTCCATCATTCAGGTCTGTATAATAACTGAATATACAGACCTGAATGATGAAAGTTTAACTTCTGAAACATGTAGTCTATAATAAAACTCAAGTGGTAAAAAACAAGTGTTTTCTTTAATCATTTAAAAAAATCTATTCCTCTTTTGTCACTGGTCTTTGATCTACCGCTGTTACGTCAATTTTTGTATTTTCCGTACAGGTATTGCGTATATTTGACCTTTTCAGAGAGTAGAGCTTTTTTAGCAGTTTTCATCATTTTGTCGGTCAGGATTCGGAAAAATCCTTAATACATAGCAAAAGTGGGTTTTTTTTAGACGAGGTGCTGTAGCGTGGTTGTGCAGACGCTCCACTGCAAAACTGATTCCCGTCGATAAAATCACGAAATATGTATTTTCACTTGTTCTGGGAATTGAAATATCAACTATTCCTTCCTTATCCTCACTATCCTACCTGGAGACAAGTATCTTAAATAGAGATTTGGGGGTTATTCATTTTTTTAAATAAAGCATGGAGAGAGTGCTCAAATATATTGTTTTTCCCTTAAATTTCTACTTATTTCATTCATACCCTTATCCGCACCCCAATGGTGCATAGGGCACTGCATCATATAAACGCAGTGTTATCTTGATCGCTAACACATGAAGGAAAGGTGATCAGCCCTCCGCTTCCGGTACCAGTCCAAGGTGATATTGAATAAATATAAGAGTGAAAAAATCACTCATATTTATTTGACCCCCCCTGGGAATCGAACCCGGGACTTCCAGTACGGTAACCGAGCGTGCTGACCATTACACTATGGAGGCGGACAAAACTACTTATTTACATTCCCATAAATAAATGACAGTAGGAGAAGAAGGGAGGACTTGGCAAACTAATTTTTTATATGTGCTTAATCGCTTAATGCTTACATCGACCTACAGAAATTTTAAAGTCTAATACAGATTTTATTTCGCTTCGTATTTTAAAATTAAAAATACCATTTAACTGACTGAACTGGTCCCTACATTCTCTCTGGGAATTTTCACACATTGTAAAAATGCTCAAAAAAGCTAAACGTTCGTTCAATCACATAAAGGGAATTGAAATACGTATACACACTCGAAATCTGTATTTAATTCTTTGGCAGAATATGTACAGTATTTATATGATTTTATCGGGTATTAATGTATATATGTGCGCCTATCTATGTACACTTGATTCCACGGATAGGTCACGTGATAATAATATTATGAAATTTTATTAGAAAATCTGACCTAGGCCAGTGTAATGATACCCGTCGGATAGCACATTAAGTTTACTAATATAATAAATTATTATTATAATGAATGTGGATATTATCAATTATATGTGAATTAACCATAATACAACATTAGTAGATGCGCAATTTATAAATGAAAGAGAAAATGTTTATTTTCGATATAAGATGAAAGGTTTTGTTAAATAATTCAACTAAACATTTAAATTTTTTAACAAAGAATAAACTTTCATAAATTGTCTACTATCACATTTGTAATATATGTTTTACTTAGTAAATACCATGATTAACCATTACACGATTGATTTAAGCAAATATTTAAACACACAATTCTATATTTGGTCATAATCTTGGTATTTTCCAAATAATAATTAAATAAAAAAAACAACAAAATTGTTTAAATGTTAGTAAGCCAATCAATTTCTTATATTTTGACAGGTGATTTAGAACGTTTGTATCAACTCTCCAAATTAGACGGCTCTGCCATAATTAGTACTGCTAATTTAAAATCCAAATATCTTGTTTTTTTATACTTTTATCTACAGTAATTAAAACGTGAGCAAATATTTTATGGTCGCTCGCTATTTTTTATGTATGTTATAATATGTATATAGATTATGATGCTAAATTTTTTTATCTGTCTTTGTAGAAGATGATCTCTTGTCTTAGTTATTTTTTGTGTTTGTTATAAACTCTTCTTTATTTTCGATTTTATAACAAAGTTATTTTGTAAGTAATAAAATGGAAAATCGCTATTTTGTTGCTTCCAATACTTTTTTTCTTCTTTTTTATTTTTTTATATTTCTCTTCATAAATATTACCCGCTTCTGCGAAGTCTTTTTGAAACTAGTCAACAGTTTAATTAATACTCATTACTAGTTACAAAAAATAAGGTAATTCAACATATCGCTCACTCCTTTTAAGAACGTCATAAATCAAAAAACTTGATTTTTAAGGAGAACGTTTTTAAAGTTTAAAAATATAACACAATGTATTAAAAATAAATATCAAGCCACTTATTGAACTTTTTATTATGCCACAGATCTTTTTAGGTAAAGCCTGAAGGTTTTTTCTCCATTTGAAAAATATTTAGTTTATTTAAAAATAATAATAAAACAATACCTTTTCTTCAAAATGCAAAAACAACATTTTCTGCCCTGTAGCGGGTGAATATTAACTTAAAAATATGCCTCTTCTGCTGAGATATAGTACATTTTCTGGGCATTCCGAAAACACGCACAACTGATAATTGACGAATTTTGATTTATGACGTTCTTGAAAGGAGTGAACGATATGTATTAGAATATACGTACCTAATTGCCATGCGATAGGCTTGAACATTGAATTTAATCCAACTTATCAATACAGATGGTTAATACCGTAATTATAAATATTACACAATTTTGTGGAATTCGTACATTTTTGTACCTACACACCTTTCAACCTTGTTTCACCTTGAAAACATTCCTCCGATAGCTACAAAGACCCGATGGAGGTGTGTCTATGTTTAGCTTTTTTCACGTTCAAATAAATATTGCATCAGATTTGCAAGAAATTCTAATTACATCAAGATAAGAACGCGAATCTAGTATAAAAACGATCGAATGCTACCAAACGTTTCCAGTCTGCGTAGCTCTGTAGCCGCGTTCAGTGTGTGAAGTGTAAATCGACCATTATTTATTATTGTTTCGCATTGTAATCAAATACAAAATGCCAATTTGCACCTGTGAATATTTGGAGTACGAAGACGGGGAGGTGCATTACAATACTTGCGAATTAAAAACTACGGATCGGTCCTTTGAAAAAAATATTTTAAAGGAAAGAACGGGTAGATATTTTAATTTGGCAACCGAAGTGAGGTGTGTTTTTACTTTACTTAAAATTATTTAAATTCATTATTTAGACTTTGGTACGTTGAATACATATTTACATTTCCAAGTCTTTTTGTGTAGGTACATTAAAAAACATCTTACGGACATATTTATTCAAAGTTTTAAAATCAATATTATTAATTTTTCCTCAAGTCTCGCGATAATGCTAAATGAATACTGGTTTATTTGCACAACATAATTGAGGCAATTAGCTCATATTTATATGTACTATGTATCGAATTACTTGTATAACATACAATAAGTCAAATGTCTAATACAAATTTCGCTTCGTATTTAAAAAAATATATAAAAACAGTTTTCGTGACTGAAGGTTTCTACATTATCTCTGAAATTTTTTGTACTATTTTAAAATGATCAAACAAATCGTTAGTTCAATCACATAAAGTGAATCGAAATACGTATACATACTCGAAATTATATTTAATTATTTACGTGTAAAGTTTCTAATTGGATACACAGCAAAGTTATACAAAATAATGATTTAATTCTAAAATGTATATAAAAACAAATAAAATAATGTAAGTGGATAAATAGATACATATACATAGAAAATATTGGCTGTATATTTCGTGGCTTTATGAAATTGGTGTAAATGTTTTATAAACATAATTTGAGCTTTTCATTTTCATTATCATTCTCGCAATCAGTTTGTATCACACACTGTTTATGTAGCAATTATTAATTTACGTAAAAAGCTTTGATACACATTGTCAATATATCAAGTTATTATAATAAATAAAGTACGAAGTACAATATAATGTAGTCGTATATATGGTAGTATGAAAATATTATTGGTGGTTTTCTATGTATAAAATTTTAATTTAGTACATAAGTATTATTGGTTTGAAGCCATTAACATACTTTTCAGTATGTTTGATGAAATGTTTTGATAAAAAATCTTATTTAGAATTCTTCATTCTGTAGATTTTGATTAAATTTTCTTTACCTTATGAATATTCTTTTATTAAGTACCAAATCACATCAAAAGATTTCTTTGCTCATAATTTACTCCCATATTTTGAGGTGATTTTGTTTAAAATAAAAACCACATTGCTAGTATTTCTTTACAATTCTCCCCAAAGCAACTATTTTTATTTGTTTTTTAAACTCATTTTGTTTTGTTAACCATCACCAAGGTATTTACATAAACCATATTTTTTTTTATTAACATTTATTTTTCTTCTGTCGATATTACAATATAAATACCTATTTGGAAAAATCTTACGAGTTTTTGCTGTTGTTGAAATGGTTGTGTATTGAATTCGCGTTGCTCTGTTTCACTTCAAAGTTTAACCCTTTTATTACTAACAATATTTTCAAACTTTGATTTTTTTTGGCCAAAAGTATAGTTTTTTTTTTATCGAAAGTTTTATTAGTAAAAATGCTTAAACACCTTTCATTATTTGTTGAATTAGCTTTTACTTGTAGAGCTGAATAATATTAAAATATTATAAATTAAAAAAATCGTTTTCTGACTCTACAAAGGATATTTTTTGCCTTCTGTTTCGGCTGGCGAACACCATGTCGAACATTATTCACTCCATATAAATTTGTGTATATTTAGAAATAACGTTTTCGGTTAAATAAAATTAAAGCACATTTGATAGCTATTTTTTAAAATTAATTGGAATCTTACGCATGCAACTTTACCAAAAAAGTACATATATGTTTATTCAATTTATAACAGTAACATGGAAGTACCCCAGAATACAAGCACAATAATAAAAAATAACATGACCGGTGAAAAATAACATTTATGAACATAAAAATCCAATAAAATGAATTTTATCTTTAACAAATAAAATAATAAGGAGGGTCCGATACCTTGCGGGAAACCCGCCTGGCACAGCGCGGGTGTAAACTGTGCACCTTCGAGTTAAGCTTAGACTATGATGTTCTCTGCGTTAATCTAACCATGATGTTTGTGTGAAAGCACTAAAATAAAGAAAAAAAAATAATAAACGATTGGTTAATTTATTGTGTTTTTATTATTTGAATAAAAAAATTGTCATAAATGTATAAATATAAATGTCAAAGGACGGAATCACACATTCACATCAAAGTATAACGATTTTTTTATTAATTTCATTAATTTATTCGGCAGTCACTTTGTGTTAAAATCTATCCATTTTGAATTAATGTTTTACTTAGTAAATACCACTATTTCTTAAAATCTACTGTGACACGTGTTTCGATGCATTCCGCATCATTTTCAACGGTGTTTGAAAATGATGCGGAATGCATCGAAACACGTGTCACAGTAGATTTTAAGAAATAGTATATAATAAGTAAAAAATTAATTAAAAATGAATCTATATTATTATTATTTTTAAATTGGTATTTTGTTAGCATCTGGTAATTGTTCACCATATATTGAATAAGTGAACGTGTTAATCATGTCCCTAGTCAATTCCTCCACGGTTCGTGTACTTGCAAGTAGACAATCTATTACTAAATTAGTATGCGTTTACTTACCTTTTGTTACTTACTATACATACAGGTAAAATAAACATAGCAGTATAGACTGTTAAATCGATATTAATTTTACTTTACCACGCAATCTATTCAGATTTTAGTTATTAGAGTGCTCTTTAGCACGCAAATAATTAAAATAGATACAGTCCTTTTTACGATACTGAACATAATTTTTTTTACAAAAATTTTCACGAGGATTACACACGAAACCTTCAAAATAGAGGCTTCGCTAAAATAACATTCCTTGAGGATTTTTCAACAAAAATAAACGATTGATTTTTAAAACATTTCTATTTATAATGCGTCCTTAACTGTCTACGACGTGAATTATAGAATTTATTCGGATCGCGTGTGTGACATTTTTAGACAATAAATCGATATTCTTCATTTTATATTGGTCAGGAACCAAAAATAGGAATTTATAGGAATTTTCAACACATACGGGGTTGGATTTTGGCGCCCCGAAGCTGTGTTCGGGAATATCGGGACACGCTGCCTGAAAACGGGACTGTCCCAGTGAAAACTGGACGTCTGGTCACATTATATACGCATGCATAGTGCACTAAATATACACAGTTGTGTATCTAAACGACCACATATAAGTACAAGTTGCTAATGATATAGTGTATGTAGTATTACATACATATGAAATTAATTTGATTTATTATGATTATGAAACAAATGTGCAAGTTTGCACTGTTTGTTTGTTTGTTTTTTTTAGTTCATGTCCTTTCATTAATTGAAAATATTTTACAAAATATACCTAGTTTTTTTTTATTATACTGATGTTTTTTAAAATAATTTTTGTTCCGTCATAATTTGATGTTACACAATGTAGTTCTGGTCTACACCGAATTGTGCATTAAAGTGCATTGAATCAACATAATGCTTAGTAATTGTTTAAAATGTTAAATTTTCTTATACTTTTGACAAGTAAAAATAGCTTTTTTGACCGCAATGGCAGCGCCGCGTTTTAAAGTAGAACAAGACACGTAAGGGCGAAGACTGACCGGAGCATTTCGTCGTAACGTCACACGTCACGATGCGAGCATTCAGGCAGTCAGTACAGCGAGTCGAGCGCTCCATCCATAGTTTCGGATGCTCGCTGATGCTCGCCGCGTCGTTATGTTACTACGAAATGCTCCGTTCAGTCTCCACCTTGATACTAAATATTGCTCATGGCAGATTACATGTTTCTTGACAGCTGCTAACATGTACACCCACAAGCATTGTGATATTAAAAGTATTAGAAATGTGTATAACCTCTCGTCTTTTTTCCATTTAACCAGACTGAGCCAAAGGAAGGCGTGACTGGGTACAGCTCGGCTGTCCAAACTTAAAACACAGTAAGGGACATTTTTATTGAAGTACGTTTTTTTGCATTTTTGGACTAAGTTGAATCTACTTAGTCCAAAAATGCAAAAAAAAACGTACTAAAAAATGTTCCTCAGTGTGTTTTGAGTTTGGTCAGCCGAGCTAGTATTAAATAAATATTATAGTTCAAATATAATGAAATGTAAATAGTAGGTTAAGGTTAATAGGTAGGTGTAATATAGTAATATAGTAGGTATTAAAATATTCTACTTAATTTTATTTTTAAAATTTTGAGTTTCCGTCTGTATTTTAGACGAAAAAGATTTAAAAGAAATATATTTTTTGTACGTTTTTCAATGTCCTTCGATTATCCGAAAATTGTATGTTAGATGGAAATCCTGATAAATCGAGACTTCACTAAGAATATTTTAATCTTATATGTGGTAAACGCAAACAAAATGAAGAAGTTTTGAACAAAATGAGGGTTGTCACTTTCATTTCTGAGACAGATATCATATAATATAGGCACTTTACGTAGGGTTACCAAACATCATAATCACTACGCTACGGAGCAAATAAAGTTTGTTATAGCATACAAGTATTCAATGTCATTGATACGTTTTATCAATATCTACTATCTTATCATGGAGTTTCATTTAGAAAAAATATCATTATGTATAAAAAATCAATATTACGATTACTAAATTACGTCAGTCTATTCCGTAATAACCTGTCATTGTGCCATAATTTTTTGCAATTTTTACTACAGATATCGGGTATGTTTTACGTTTAAACCCTTAGCTTAGCTTTCAAGTGCTGCCATAAAGGCGGCTTGCATGATTTGAATATAACTCGAGTGCCGACGCTGTGGCGGCAAGAAAATAATGTTATGTTTCTCAATACTTGTAGTTTTTGCAATATAATGTTTTTATTTAACTTTCTGAATATAATTTAACCATAATCACATTAGTACAATTAAAAAGTAATAAGTTACGGATTTTAAATTGAGTTGGTGGTATGCACAAACAAAAAACTTTTTAGCGCAAAGGGTTAAAAGTATTTTTTCATCTAATATTCTTCTTCCTGGCTCCATCCTAACTTATCGTCTTTGTAGACTGTTGGGGAGATAATGATAGGCATCTCGTTTTTTTAAAATTAGTAGTAGTGTTTATTAAGTTTATCTCGATTTTGATAAATTCTTCCTAGTTTCATCCCAGCTTATTGTCTTTGTAGACTGCTGGGGTCAGCTCTCCTCGTCCTCAGGTTATAGGTCCTTCTGTCCTGGACAACGTCACCTAGGCCATGCCTTCGAATCATGTTATCTTTCTGCAGCATCCATGAATTTTTTGATCTTCTTCTAGATAACTTTCGAGGAAGATCCATTTCTATTGCCTGGTTAACTACATGTTTTTGATTATGATGTTCTTGATTTTGATAACTAACAGACGATTATTTTTATTTCTAGATATCCAGATGGGACGGTGAAGTTGCGTAATCCCAACATCGAGCTCATGGACCAGGACATACTGTACCATCTTGCGCTCGGTAGCGGGTCTCATGATCTTGTTGAAATGTTTGGAGATGTTAAGGTAAATTCATTTTTAAATTGGCAAACATAATAATTTTAATATCTCAACATAGATGTAGAAGCATATGGATGTCTGGGTATTTACAGGGCTTATGACCTGTCATAGGTTGGTTAAGTGATCACTTGGTGGTGTAACATTCTCCATTACACCCATGATTGACAACCATACTACTCAAATGTTTAGAATTTTTACATATATCATAAATCTCACGGTTAGTTTGAGAATGTTCCAAAAGCTAAGTAAATGGGTCTGTGTTTTTGGTGTAGAGGTTAACATATATGGCTAACATTCAAAAGGTTGGTAAGGTTCGATCACCGGAGGGGTCAAAACATATATATGCAATTTTTGCTCTAATATTTATTTTATGTCACTCTAGATTGGTACCTGAAGTGCAGGGCTGATCTCCCTGTCTTCGCACAATTAACGATCAAAATTATACTGCATCAATATGACGCAGTTCACTATTCATCATTGGGTGCGAATGAGGGTTAGAAGAAGAAATAAGCAGAAGAAATATTAATTTATGCTTATTAACTTTCACTGTTTTTCCTGAGTGTTTATATTATAAACACCTCTTCTTCAATATTAAAATGTATAAATTTATTTATTTTATTCCAAACCTTGAAGTGAAGTATGCAGGCCTTAAAGGTTCATGTATGGTATATATGGTACATACATAACATAAAATGAAAAAATATATCATAAATTGATTTAAAGGAAAAACAATAAACTATAAACAAATAAAAAATTGTGATATGTATATAAACAATGATGTAGGTTAAATTGGTATTTTAATTTTTTATCATATCTTAAATGAACCTTAAGGTTCATATGGTCTATAATTATATTAAATAGAATGAAAAAAGTGCAGATTACGTAAATTGAGTAAGAGAAATTAAACTAAAATAAAAATAAAAAAATTAATTAAATTGATAAAAAAATAATACTGTAAATTTATTTGGAAGTTAAAATTTCAATCTTTATTTGGGACATTCAGAATCAAGCTAACTTTATGAAATTCTGTTAGTGCAAACTTTCTTGCTAAATCTTGGGTAGCCCAGCGGGGCCAACTTTGGAACTTTAAAAACATATTTTTTTGGACTTGTTCATAAAGTACTCCAAAGTTAACACCAGAGTTATGATATAAACCTTGGAGATATGAGAGGGCTAAACATTTTCTTAGTAAAATGTTAAAAGTACAAAGTTTATTGAAGTTTCGATGGTGGATGGTAATAGATTTCATTACGTATTAGTAAATTTATAAATAAATTAAATAAAAATTATTGGTTACAAAAAAGCAGTTTATTGGAACTGGGTAATAAAGTGTGGTTAAATCCAGTCATTTTTTATTTACTTAAATATGTAATGATTTTTGTGTTTGAGTGTTTAAATAATGACTTTTAACAAAGCAAAACCCCTTTCAAACGCAACCACCTCTGTTCATTTCAAAGTCAACTGATGACAACAGCTTGTAATTTTTCTTTTTCTTTAATAATTATTCACAGGCATCTATCTATTCCCAATCTGAGAATACAATTGCTCTGGGCTCTTGTAAGGGGCAATGTCTCACAGCTGTATAAGAGAATAGGAGCAATGCAAGCATTACATAGGCAGCATACCGTGTATAAATCCAATATTCACATAGACTTCATACTGTTGAATGCAGTACCCGCAAGCCCTAAATGCACTACCAGTTCTTTTTTAATGCTGCAATTTTCCATTATATATACTCCCGAGTACTTGGAACTTGAAAGTACCCCCTCGATGAGCTGATTTCTCAAAGTCAAGGGTTGCTGGGTATTAAGGATATAAGAGTTTTTAAAGCATTTATCTTATAATGAGAATGGGAAATTGTATAGGGAGTGCTAAAGGTTTTCGATTTGTTTAGTTTGTTTGCATGGGAGGGACACCAAAGAGAATGGAAGAGTTTGCCCACCACATCATGGAGGAGATCGGCCACAAGCTTCCTTGTGGTACAACCTTATTGGACATCAGCCAATATTCATACAGATATTCCATGTACAAAGTTGGACCCGTGCTGTGTGTCAGTGTAAGTATAATAAATCACTTGGATAATATGTACACATCTTTAAAATTTCTTCTGTGTTCTCAATCTTGTGGATTGGTTTGTAGCAACAAAAAAACCTCCTTCACTATTCCGGTCTATCATGTGCCACCCTCTTCAGCTCCTCATACGTTGAACTGCCCATATCCTTGAACAAGTTGCAAAGATACAAGGCGCAATGAAAAATAAGAAATAAACCACTTACTAGGATGACAGCATCCGTAGTGTGTAATAGTGAGCATGTTTAGCTACCGTGCTAGAGGCCCCCGGTTCAATTCCCAGGCGGGGGGGGGGGTTCAAAATAAATATTATTAATTTTTCACTCTAATATTTATTTAATATTACCCTGGACTGGTACGTGAAGCGAAGGGCTTATCACCATTCCTTTATGTGTCAACTATCAAGATAACACTGCATTTAAATAATGCAGTGCCCTATGCACCATTGGAGTGCGGATAAGGGTTTGAAGATGATTAAATCAGCAGATAATTTGATTTATACTTAAGGGACTCCTAAATATTAGCAGTGAGCAACTTATGCAAGCTAGTATAAGTATGGGTCTACTCCGTGTTTCCTAGCCATTTTTGCTATTACCCTTTTCCTCTCCTATAGTACCTACTCCACTTAACTAACTAACCATCATGCCTCTTCCTCGCAGGGGTAGGCAGAGAGAGTAGAATGCCACACCAATCTGTCTTTGCAAACAAACTTTGCCCCTTTCATATTCATTTGCCTCCTCACACCCTGACAATTATTCCAACTCCTGACCTGACCACGCCCGATTATTAAAAATACTGGATCATGTCAAGTCTTCCTCTGCTTCTATTTTCAACTACATTCGCCTCATAAATTTGTTTTATTACTTTCTTCACTCATTCGTTCCACATGCCCAAACCATCTCGACACACCTTTTTTAATTTTATCGATAATGTTTATCTCAGCCTTGCATTCTTTCCTCATATCACCATTCGAACATCTATCATACATGTTTTTGCCTTACATTCATTTAAATATAACTACAACTTGATAATATTTAATACAATTTTAATTTGATGTTAGAAATGAAATGGAATGTGTAAAAGGTTCAATTGATTAAGTTACTTTGATGATTCTTGCTTGTAATTTGTAATTTGAAGATAGGAATAAACAAAAAAAAAATTTTTATACGTAGTAATGTAATAATGTCCGCCTCCGTAGTGTAATGGTCAGCACGCTCGGCTACCGTTCTGGAGGTCCCGGGTTCGATTCCCAAGGGGGGTAAAATAAATATTAGTGATTTTTTCACTAACCTCCTTCACTATTCCGGTCTATCATGTGCCACCCTCTTCAGCTCCTCATACGTTGAACTGCCCATATCTTTGAACAAGTTGCAAAGATACAAGGTGCAATGAAAAAAAAGAAATAAACCACTTACTAAGATGAGCATGTTTAGCTACCGTGCTAGAGGCCCCCGGTTCAATTCCCAGGCGGGGGGGGGGTTCAAAATAAATATTATTAATTTTTCACTCTAATATTTATTCAATATTACCCTGGACTGGTACCTGAAGCGGAGGGCTGATCACCTTTCCTTCATGTGTAAACGATCAAGATAACACTGCGTTTAAATGATGCAGTGCCCTATGCATCATTGGAGTGCGGATAAGGGTTTTATTATTATTATTAATGTAATAATGTTAGGCAGGCCTGAAAAATTAAGGTGCTTATTAAGTTTTATGGTGTACAGTAGTAGGCGTGAGCTAAATTAGGTTTCCTATTAAGCAAAGCCAATTTGAGTGTTTGGCTTGCTTCCAAATACAGATAAACTACATTTGGCCGAAGCTACCCGACACAAGGAGATAATTGTTCCATTTATAATTGTAATTGCAATATCATAATTTAATATTATTTGATATATGTTCATAATACGATTCATAAATTTTGTTTACCATATTCGTCGATAACTTGTGACGCACTGAGTGTTTTTTATGAATGATAATAATAATGTTTATTTAAAAATACATATGAATGTAATAATATGTAATGCTGAATAGTGATTATTATTACATAATTTAGTTTAAGTATTGTACGCTGAACTCCCTTTTTACGCATTTTTTTTTACATAACATGGTGCAAAAAAGTGGAGGATTTTTTTATATTCATTAAACCTTTAATAACTAAACATTTGTCTGGCGGACTACGCAATTAAAAACGTGAAACTTATCAAAAGTATTTATTAAAAATAGGAACCGGTTACATGGCACTTAAGTTTGGTTTATTAGGAATGAATGTAAGAGACATTTAACAATAAATCACTATTCCGCACAGGTACTACATATCGCTCACTCCTTTCAAGAACGTCATAAATCAAAAAACTTGATTTTTCAGTAGAACGTTTTTAAAGATTTAAAATATAACACAATGTATTAAAAATAAATATCAAGCGCCTCATTGAACTTTTTACTGTGCAACACATCTTTTTAGGTAAAACCTGAAGGTTATTTCTCCATTTGAAAAATATTAAGTATATTTCAAAAAATAATTAAACAATACCTTTTTATTCAAAATGCAAAAACAACATTTTCTGCCCTGTAGCGTGTAAATATTAAGTAAAAAATATGCCTCTTTTGGTGGGATACAGTACATTTTCTAGGCATTCTGAAAACATGCACAACTGAAAATTGATGATTTTTGATTTATGAGGTTATTGAAAGGAGTGAGCGATATGTCAATATTGTGCGATCCACAAATGGCATTGTATCTACAAATATAGTTCAGTTATCTAGATTTAACAATGCGTAACGGTAATTTGGACTTTCCTACATCCCTTGCATGTATGTACTTACTACTCAGTACTATGCGTAGAGAGATATGCGAAAGGGGCTAGGTGAATTATTTTTTTTACCTTTATTAAAAAAATAATAAATTCTTATTTTTATGGTCGGCTCTTATATTATTTGTCTTTGTCAATTGTACTTATAAAATTTGATCTTGAGTGTATTATATGTTGATTAACATATTTGTCTTATTAAAAGCAGTTTCATTAATGGCAATATTATGCTTAATAATATTCCCATTAATGAAACTGCTTTTAATCAGTTTTCTTATCTCATTCTAATTGCCGTATTTTTAAACATTACATCATATCTGGCAAAATGTACCACAGTGCAGTGGTCGGAAAACTCATTAGCGACAGAGCCAAATATCCATAGATTGAGGTTTAATTTTGAGAACCAAATTGGTTAAACTAAAAACTCGATAAGTAATTACACTATTTATTAGCTTAACACATTTTGGACGGGTTTTTTTTGTTTACGTCTGGGGACCGCTGGCGCCGGGATTTGATAATTGTGTACAAATAGTTGAGACCTTTACAAAGAGATTGGTACATAATACACATATAAAAGTTTAAAAAAATCCTTCTATTCTGACATTGAAATGAGGCCAGTGCAGAAGGTAAAAATACACTTCCCATCCTTAAGCATCAATTGACCGAACGGGAAAAATACCTTTCCTGTCCTTAGTGTGTTAATAAACAATAATTCAAGTTTTATATCTTAATTAAACAATAGGTACATTGAATAAAACTTAATATCATATTTAATAATTCTTTTATTAATTGATATTAATTAAATTGTAAGTAAGGTATCATAAAATTAAATCATGACAATGACTGACAATCGCATATAATCATAAATAATATGACCAATGGCTTTGCTCCTTTTAAAATTTTTGAATGAGTGGAGTTTATATGTAGTTGTTTTCAATTTAGGCGCGATTCCAGATAACCATCAATAATATGATTTCTCATTTTATTCTTTATGAGGTTCGTGTTCGAAAAATGTTGTTTGCATGAATTTGTACAAAAGAAATGAAAAAAGATAAAAATAGCATACGCTTGTTTTTTCAACTGATGAACTATGATTCAGGAATACTATTTCAGGTGTTAAAATGTCATGTCATCTGACAAGCAGGGTGTCGGTCGTGCACATTTGTGTCTGAGCCGCACTCAAGGGGTCAAAGAGTCGCATGCGGCTCGCAGGCCATGGTTTTCCGACCACTGTACTAGTACATTGTACGCACATAATTACCTTTCCGGGAGTATGGACGTAAATGAACGTCAGTACAAATTTTCCTTAAAGGAGTATCGACGTTAATGAACGTCAAAGTCCGTCTGTCAGTTAGTATGATATAACTTGTATAGCAATGACATCTGTGGATATTTGTGTGTAATTTTGTCATAATTGAAAAATATATCCACCAGGTGTTTTTTTAAAATTATTTTAACATAATTTATCTTTTGAATACATTAATACTTGATTTAATTATCTTTATAATACTTGATTTAATGAAAAAAATTTTTTTCATTTTTCATCACATCAATTTTTGTACTCCCGGAAAGGCTAAAGTACCATTGATTTACTAAACTAAAAATCTAAGCTAACCATGACGCTGCTTCACCGCAGGGGTAGGTAGAAAGAATAGAAAGCCACACCACTTTGTGTTTGCAAACATTATTAAGTTTTTCTACATTCATGGATCTCCACATACATACCCCCTGTTTATTATCTTCCTCCTGATCAAACTACTTTCAAGTATTTTATATACTTGATCATGCTTTTCATGCAAAGTTTTCTTTGGTATTTCTCTGCTCCTATTTTCAACTACATTCGCTTCATAAATTTGTTTTACTGTTTCTCACTCATTCTCTCCACATGTCCAAGCCACCTTATCATTTTATCCACCCAGATTTACATTCACTTATTTAAAAACCATAACTTTAGATTTGCCGACTTTCCTCCACAAATCACTTTATACACTTTTGTCACCAATATTTGCAGGTCTTCTCTGCTATCGGCAAGAAGCACAACCTCGTCAGCATACAAAAGGCAACACACTCTCAAATTGTTCATTTTAGCTCCTATATTTAAACCTTTCAGCTCTTTCATGCAACTTTCCTTACATAAATTAGCATGAAGAACTTTATAAAAAAGAGTTATTAATCGTCGGGTATGTATGAGGAGATGCATGAATGTAGAAGAGGCAAAGAATGTTTGCAAAGACAGTGGTGTGGCGTTCGATTCTCTCTGCCTACCCCTGCGGAGAAGCGGCGTGATGGTTAGTTAGTTAGTTAGTTTTTTAGTTATTAATAGTAACAAGCTAATTAGCTTTTATCATGGTATTTTTTTTAATCATTTCAATAAATGTACCTATAATTCATAACTATGTTAACATAACTGGTTTACAAAGAGTGATTATTGTAATGTGTCCTTTGAACATTGCAGCATGGAATGGGTATACCCTCCGTTGGTATTTTGCTGCACGAGATGATTAAGTTGATGTACCACGCTCGAGTGAAGGATCCTATCTTTTTCCGCATCGGGACTTGCGGAGGTATTGGTATGGAAGGCGGCACCGTTATCATCTCTGAAGAAGCTGTCGATGGAGCTCTCAATAACTATCTGGACTTGGTGAGCTAAGAAAAAATACATTTCATTAAACAAATATGTCTGGTCACCCATTATATGTAAAGAAACATATTTTGAAAGAAGGCGTTAGAATGCAGTTAACAAAAGGTCTCTTAAGCATGGAAGCACCATATTTAGGTAGGTGCTATAGTTGGGTGGACATCGGACTGTGAAACTGGCATCGCGGGTTCGATTCTCATCATTTGCAAAATGAATTTAGGGAATATTTCATTTGAAATGTTCTGGATGTTTGTAATATATTTTTCACATCTACCTTCCTCATCCTTACTTTCCTACCTCCTGACGAGCCCCTGAAAATAGACTCTTCGGGTTGTTCATTTATGAAAAATTAATAAAAGCGTATCTTAAAAGAACACATGGAGGTCATTCCAGGGGTGCCCAAAGTAAAAGATGAGATTTTACACTCTAATATATAAGAAAAAGAATTAGAAGTATATTAAATTCAATAAAAGTTGTATGATTCTGACGGGGATGTTGATGATATGGACTGGTGAGACACTGACACTCCACAAAACAATCAGAGCTTTAGTGGAACTCCAGGAATTAAAAAAAATCCAGAAAACTCTGAAAATGAAGATGGTTTTGTCTCTATGTTTATTACCGATTAATTTTTGGAGAAAATTGCCGATGCGTGGGGTTATAAGCGTATATCTTATATATTTACGTGTGGTCGTTAATGTGTTAATAGCCCACAGTGCTTTTTCAATAAAAATTGTCATATTTTACTTGAACGTTGTGTGAGACACATTAATGCTTGTGGTAGTCAAACCATTAGGAGATATGTATATATCATTACTTTTCTCTCATTTCAGATGGTTCTTGGTAAGAGTGTTAAGCGTCCGGCGAAATTGGATAAGAAGCTTGTCCGTGAGCTGAAGGGTCTTGCTGATCCTGAGGATCCTTATGATACAGTCACCGGAAGGACTATGTGCACATACGATTTCTACGAAGGTATATAAACTAAAGACTGTATCAGCTCTTTTAAATACTCACTTTTCCACCTTTGTCGAGATGTCTATAATATCTCTTCTTATAATTTTAGGGCAAGGCAGATTAGACGGTGCTTTCTGTGATTTCTCTGAACACGACAAGCAAGAGTACTTGGAAAGTATTCATAAAGGAGGTGTCGTGAATATTGAGATGGAATCACTCGCTTTTGCTGCACTCACGCATCACGCTGGTATTAAGGCAGCCGTCATATGTGTCACTCTGTTGGATCGTCTCAAAGGAGATCAGGTAACCATTCATGAAGCTCAGGGATTACCCCTTTTATTATTTGTTCTTTAATTAATTCTCTAGTCTATGTGGAAAATTATAAATGTTACATGTATGTGTCTCATCTGAACACCCAATGGCAATTTTGTACAAGAAACTCAAGAAACCTCAAGAAATCTCAAGAAACGTCAATGAAATAAATGTATTTCCATGAACTTCTAGTATTTCTATGGACAGACCATGCAGTTATGGACCTTGCTTACCTAGATGCTAATTTTTTACTATTTTTCACAGACATTTCCAAATACTTGTGCACAAATCTGAATTATCTCCGCTTAGTATTTATTTTTAACATTTTTGACATCTCAGCCTAGATGAAGAAGAATATGGAAGTTAGGGTATTTACAGGGTTATAACCATCTTAGGCCCTGTAAATGCCCAGACTTCCATATTCTTCTTCATCTATCAAAATTTTGTCTTATATGAGTTTTTTACTTTATGGTTAAATAATTTGTGACACTCTCCTCTTATCATTCATCGTTCACATTGTTTAAAACCATTTAAAATTAAGTGGTATTACTCAAAGTGAACAATGAATGATAAGGATAATGTTATAGGGAGAGTTTTGATAAATATTTTAAAGATGTATTTTTGGTTTGGAGTACTAAAGGATTATATTTTATGTGTTTAGGTCTGTGCTCCCAAGGAAGTTCTTCATGAATGGCAGGAACGTCCCACTAAATTGGTGTCGCGCTATATCAAGCGATACCTTCAGACGAAGGGACGCATCTCTCTCGATGGACACGGCTCCATGTGTGTTAAGAGTCCCAGAAGATTCAAGCTCGTACAACAAGAATCCGAGAACTACGATTAATTCCTCGGTGCCAATGTGTGCTCACTGTGTTATTTTATTCATTTGATGATAATTTATATGTAGAATTCTAAGATGTTTATTTTTGTAAAGTTTTCATGCACATCGTATGCTTGTTTATTAGTAATTGTTGTTTGTGTTATTAGGCACATTCCTAACTCAATTTTCAAAAACTAAATAGATATGTATACATATTATATTACGGAAATTAACTCCAATGCTATGTGGTACTTGAAATTAAACATTACGATATACACATAAAAAGCTGTAATTTAAATTATTGTGGAAGAAAAGCACTAATTAATGTATGTCGTTCAGATGGGGTTTTTCCAGCTTTGTTCACGTTCCTCAATTCAACTAAAATATTTACATGTTTGAGGTTTCAATGTATGCATAATGTAGTGGTTAGTATTTGTCATAAGTGAAAGAAAAGTTAAGAATTATGTGATTGGATATATCCAAAAATTTTCAGTAGATTGTGATAATTATTTATAAAGAAATTTGAAGTAAACGAAATTTAATAGAAACTGGCAGTGGATAAAAGTTAACTTAAAGTGATTTATTGTACACGCCGGTAATATATGACATTGTTTAAGAACGGTCTTAAACAATGTCATATATTACCGGCGTGTACAATAAATCACTTTAAGTTAACTAACGGAAAGAGAATGTTACATCTTGACGAAAGCTAATTTTTAGGCTATATAAATAAGCACCTTTCCTTTGCTGAAACACAGACCACCTAAATTTAATAATACTTTAATGATGTTAAACATAATGTACGCTTTAAATATTAAGGAAGGTGACAAGTATTTATTCATAAATATTATATCAAATAGAAAATGTTATGATGGAAAGTAGAATGCAATAAAATGTGTTGATTATTTGATATTTGATATCTATTAATGAACTCGTTTATTTGTTTCAAATTTTGAAAAAAATATTGTTGTTAATCATGTCCATGACATTTTGAGCATTAAATTATATAGACATTGTTATAATGTATTGTATTTGGCTTTAACATTAAATGTGCAGTGTATTTCGATGTCAACATAACAACGATCCTAACTGTAAAAGCCTTTATTGTGATTTTTATAGAATTTTATCAATGTTTTAAAGTAAATGTAATATGCACCTGCTTCAAAATAAGAGTGAGGAGAAGGCTGGCACACATTGTGTTCATTTACAATCTTTCAACATAGAACGACATAATTATAAAGAAGACCGGACTATATTTAATATAGACTTTTAAAATTGGTAGTTATAAGATCTACAGTGAATTCTTAACCGCTATGTATTTGGGGATATTCCATCATCATTTGATAATAAAAATGAGTATTGGATATCAATTCTCATCTGATTATAAATTTTCAAAGAGATCAGTCTAAAATTGAAACTATTAAAGTTTGTTGAACTGAATCACATTTACCTACATATCTTTCTATCCGAGGACTGATTCATATAGTTTTTATGTTAAAACTTTTCCTCTATATAAGGCATGTTACTTGCTAAAGATTTGAAAGGATATAAAATAATCAATAAATGTGATCTTATGACATTTGATTAATAAAAGAAAGCATAATAATACAGGTGACTATTATTATATATTAAAATATCTTTACAAAAACATGCCAAGCATGGTAGCCCCTACACTATGGAGGCAGACAAATGTTAAATATTGTTATATTTATCTTTAAAAATTTAAATATTAAATAATCAGTGCATCAATCAGTTTTTGTTTCACACTTGTGTTTAAGGATGTTTCAAATTTGTAAAAATATAAGCCAAATATGTGCCGCTTTCTCGTACCTCTAAATTCAATGTTGTTATTAGATTGTCATATTAATTATATTATTATAATAAACATATTGCATATTGTTGTATCTATAAAGTATATTAGTATAAGTAAACACAAAATGAATGTGCTTTTAAAGTGATTGATCAAAGATTTTCATTGGTTTTATTCCTGACAAGAAACTGTTGTGAAAAGATTAGATAAAAGAAAAATACAAATTTTCAATAATTGTGACAATTGTATTTTCATATTCAGACAACGGTGATGAACTTTATTCCAACAAACTTATATTCCCATGGAAGGATTCTATCTACTACCCAGTCAAGATAACTTTATAATCGCTAGAAATAAACTTGCAATTTTAACTGAACTTCTTTGCTGTTTACAGTATGCAGTATGGAAGTTTAAGTGAAGAAATCTAAATATAAAAGAAAACCTTCCTATAAGAAATATATATTTAAAGCCCTCAACTCCAATGTTGAAATAATCCATATCAGACCAGTGTTGGAAATTATTGTTTCGGTACATCTCATGAGTTATGATCATTACATATATACACTATATGTGTGCATGTCCGATGCATTCAAAATCAAATCTTACCTTGTGAAACAAGGATTTATAGTAGCGTTACATTATCATGTTACATATAATTCATATGCATAATATATTTATCACAAAATGTTGAAAATAAATAAATAAATTGTTTAAATCTTCCCACTTGTTTTATTACAAATTCAGAAATGATTAATATTTTCATAAGCTCCAATCTACAATTGCTGGAATTTATCAGGAACATTATCAACATAGATAATCCAAGTGCATATAAACTTAACTTTATTTCTGGATTTTTATTTTTAACAAATTCTGCATATCAAAAAAATTGTCAATAATGATTGAATCGTAATGACCATAAAAAATATTATATTTTATCAAATAGAAGCAAAGTTAAATTTATCTAGACTTGATTATCTGTATACAACAAACCCAGTTTGTATTTTCACCTGTTGATGAGAAAATCTGTAGTTTTTTAAACAAGTCGTGTTTTTTATATCACGATTAACTCAAAAAGTGGTCTTATACGAGAGTTTTATTATGCAATATCCCATAAATAATTTGTTTTTTTTGGTGTACTTTGTTTAACATGATTCGAAGGCATGGCCTAGGTGATGCTGTGTATGATAGAAGGACCCGAGGACGAGGAGAGCTGACCCCAACAGTCTATAAAGACGATAAGTTGGGATGGAGCTAGGAGGAAGAGAAGCGTAATTTGTTTATCACAGTAAATTAGAGAATACAGGTATTTGATAAATAGATATACAATAGAAATAATAAAAAAAACACTTTTTTTTATATATATTTATTTGGGTTGCGGATCGAATACTTAAAAGCAACATAAAAAAATGTTCAGTAGGAAATTTTACAGGCAAGATTTTTTTACATCAAAATTTAAATGGTCTGGAAAATGCTATTACTATTTATGCAATTACAAATACATAGATAAAATTAAATATGTACAATTTTTAATTACAAATTATCATTATTTTAGAGAATGCTATGTGTTGAAAAATATTTTCGCTTTTTCCAATTGAAAATTAAGCTTTATTCGCTTCGATAGTAAACTTCAGCATTTTATAATTGTTCACGAGTTAAGGAAGACTGGGATCTAAAGTAACACTGGTTCAAAGTTACAAGATACAATGCGCTTCTCTCCCTTCCTTTTTTACTTGGTAACCATCTTTGTAAATTGACACACAATTAAAAATTCTCTTGCAAGTTACCACGGTTTTTGGAAGTTACTTTGCGAGAGTGTAATGAAATGCACGTATTGGTGTGTATGACAAGATGCGTGAAGTGGAAGAGGCAAAGATTGTTTGCAGAGATAGATCGCTTCGTTGGTCTGCCCGTCAACCTTGGGGTTGGCCGTGCAATACAATGTGGGGGAGTCTGGATGGTTCCATTGTCTTCTTCTTTGCTTTCTCCACCTAACGACATCTTCAATATCGCATATTCCTCTTATCCTTGTGTTCATTATTCTATTTCATAGACTGTTGCCATATATACTCCTTAGGGCTTTTGTGGACTACCCGGAATTACATGGAATTTTACCGTCCGGCACGTCAGTTAGCGTTTTAAAACGATGATTGGCTTGGATTGGCTTGTGGTTTTGTCCATCGTTCTTCGGATCGGTGCTCTTGATTGGTGCATGAACACGTTGCGTGTAAATTCAATCACGCTAAACTGTCGTAGTCGCTTTCATTTTTCAAAACCGGACTGCCGGACGGTAAAATTCCATGTAGTTAGAAAAAATGTCACTTTAGAACCAGATCACTGTATATATTATATTTCCTTTGATATTACCGACATTTTGAAACATAAAATAAAAATACATTATACATAATACAATTTAAAGTGCTAAGTATGTATAGCAAAAAATAAATAAAATATAAAATTGATTCTGTGATTTCAATATTACATAGGCTGTTATCAAATTACATAATTTTACTATTATTTTCATATCATAACATATGCATAAGATAACTTAGTACATTTTCCGTCCTACACAGATATCAATTTTTATATTCAGAGGAGGAATGTAGTATTTTAATAGTATAATTATGTCAATTTCAATATTGAGATGAAAGAACTTGTCTCAAATATGATGGAATTATTAATAAATTATTTATAAATGTATTTCTGAGAGACGATCATGGCGACAGAAAAGACTGAGATCCAATTTCACGGGGTAGATTTTATTTTTTTTTTAATTACCTTATGTCCAAGTGACTCTGAAATCTAGCTACACCTTGTGGAACACCGCTTATCTTGGCCCTACTTAGGCTTCAACTTTATAAGTTTTATAGCTTATACCTACTCGTGAGTGGATTTACTCTTCATGTTTAAAGTTAGTTAATTTCTTTCAATTCATGAGTGGAAAATTCTAGGCAAAAACACTCGCTATCTCTCTAAAAGCATGAATTTATACAGTTCAATGATTATAGGTTAGCAATGAAGTTACTTAGGTACAAAAGATATTTTAATTTTTGCATATGGCATCATACGTCAATAATATTTGACATTTGTGAATTGGACAGCTGCAGTATACAAACAGATTTAGGGTGGCGCAAAACTAATCATCAAAATTAGTTTTTTACTAAATGTCCGCCTCCGTAGCGTAATGGTCAGCATGCTCGCCTACCGTTCTGGAGGTCCTGGGTTCGATTCCCAGGGGGGTTTAATAAATATAAGTGATTTTTTTACTCTAATATTTATTCAATATTACACTGGACTGATACCTAAAGTGGAGGGCTGATCACCTGTCCTTCATGTGTAATCGATCGAGATAATACTGCGTTTATATGAAGCAGTGCCCTATGCACCATTGGGGTGCGGTAAGGGATTTATTATTATTTTTTCAAAATAAAAAAAAATGCGTGATGGTAATCTTTATTTGAACCTTTATAATTTTTTTCTGTTAAGTGGAAAATATGATATCCGTCAAGTGGCTGCCGCCAGTGTTGATACACATTTGTGCCGGTTTTATCAATCTGTTTGTGTACTGCAAGTGTCTAGTTTACAAACGTCAAATATGATTGACGTACGACGCCATTTGCAAAAGTTATAACATCTTCCGATAGGGTGATCAATTTTGCGCCACCTGTATATGATTTTAGTTCTATGATTTGACGTGTGGGTTTACATAGGAAATGAGTTAGGGTAAGTCATCTATCTCTTTTTACACATGGCCATCACTTGTTCTATCTCGTTTTTCATAGAAATGATACCATTTTTTTTTATTCTTGCGATTGATTTGATAAACAAACTTCTACTGAATTTTGTCCCTTGATAATGTTAGTACGCTATAGTTAGTGAAGATCTGAATTCAATATTTTCTGTCGGAATGATTGCTCCCATGTACTCTGTACCGGTCCTTTCAGAAGGTCAATAGTCATATATCCAGAAGAAAAACGGATTAAATAATAGTAATAAATCTACTAATTCAGAAAATTTTCAACTAATACATGGATGTAAATAAATACAATGAATGTACGCAGTTGCAAAATAATAACACGAGAGAAATATGTATTTATTGACTTATAATATGACTTGTAAATAATCAAAACAAAAAAAATCGTTTCTTCAAATGGATATATGACTAAAAGCTTCTCAAGTACAGATTTCGTACCCATAGAATGACAAGGTTCCAAATTATTTCGCGACGCATCTAAGATTTTATTTATCATTATCTTAGTGCACATTAATATAATTTTTAGTAATTTTTAATTGAAGCCTAATTAAATTGAAAAAAAAGTGAGAATTAGTCATTAATGTCAATCAAAGTAACACGACGTAAATAAAATAATCATATCTATATTTTTTCCTGAAAATAAACGTAGAATTTAGTTATTTTTATAAAAGTTTATTTTTGTGATTTTTTGAACGACACATATATATGTATTATTTATGTATAACATATGTTTTAAATCATTCTTGAATTTCAGATAAAATGAATATACACAATGAAAAGTAGTCGAAAAATATAAAATGGAACCTTTTGCACCATTTAACGAAATTTAAAGAAATTACATAAAGATGTAATAAAACAATAGCTTATAGTTTTTTTTTGACCTGTGACTGGGTTTCACAGATGATGCCACGTAATAACCAGTCAGTAAAGACGAAACCCGGTCACTGGTCAGATAAAATAAACGAGGAAAAAACTACAATTTTGTTGTTTTATTATATAAAATGCAGTTCCACCAAGAAACGTCAGAACAAAACCTAAATTGAAATTTCTTTGTCTTTCCTTGTCATTCTATCTATGTATATCAGTGATCCATAACTTCGGCGATATCGCCGCTTCAGTGAGCGATTGAATCGCTTGATAGTTGGTCTAAAGTTAAAAGTGGCCAACCACTAAAACGGAGGTCTTGGGACCTCCGTTTTAGATTTACGATTTGTTGACGTAAAGCAGTGTTTTTTCAGCGTACTTAGAGACACTCAAATGGTTTTATATTACAAATGAACACGCAAAGTAGGTAATGTTCACAAAAAATTATAGGATTTGAAAAAAAAATACATTTGATACATTGCAATTATTAATTACTTATGAAAATCACCTTTTATGATGTGTTTTTTTTAATTTTTTTATTTTAATTTTAATTTTATTATTTCTGAATTTTAAATTAATTTATGGCTATACGCACAATATTTGAGTACACGTGCAAAAAGGATTACAATCTATTATCACAAAGAGTTACAATAACATATTGACTTAAATGTTTAAATATAGGCAAACCACGCATCATTCATATCAAAATAATTCTCTCAGTACCTCAGTTCTCACTTAATTTAACGTTATAGGAATTATGATTATACCCTAAATTATTAAATGGCATTCGTAGATAAATAATTGAGCACAAATTCGGCATAGTTGACGAGATATTTTTTTTGGAAAACATCAGTTTGCTAGCTACTATTAAAGAGTGAAATTGAAATGATGGATTTACTTTGCTCTTTAACATAACGTGACATCTCTTTATATCACGCATAGCCCCGGTAATTTTGTTCAGTCCGAGCAAGAAATTGGAATGTAAAAAAGGAGCGTGATCAAATTTAATGTACAAAAACTTTCGATTTAGGAATACATGTTATTGATGCTAATTATTTAACCAAATAGTTTTTACTCTTTTTTTGCAAGATAATGTTTTATAAAGATAGAAATTTCATCAAGGCGTCGTAAATAAGACGAGGATTTGTGGTGCCATCCGCAGTGTACCTGACTCCTCTAAGGCTTCCATCATCGTGACTAACCACTCCATACTCCCCGACTATGAATCCGTCAGCAGTACGCTCTTCCACTCTGTATTTCCTGAAGTTCCTCCCTTCCACCACGTAGCCTACTTTCTGTCCATCGTCCTGGGGCTTTTCTTGAACTCCGTGCGTTCTTCCATTACTCTCGACACTTACAGACTCGTCCACTTCGTAATTCTGTTCTTCCGGCCTTCTTAGGCGACCATGAGAATGGGAGTTATTTTTCTCATTGTTAGATACATACTCAGCGGGGTTCACCGACCGATTTGCGTCATCGTGACTGTTTTCTATACCGGCGTTTCCCTGTTCCGGTTGACTCGGTGGTTTTATTTCATCTCGGGCGTGCTCATGTTGATCGGAGATAATAGCGGGAGGGTACACGGTGGCCGGTTGGCTATAAACCTTGGCCGGCTCCCCGTACACTTTGGACGGTTCACCGTACACCTTCGATGGCTCGCCGTATACTTTCGACGGCTCTCCGTACACTTTCGCCGGCTCGCTGTAATACTTGGCCGGTTCGGAGTAAATCATTTCCTGCTGTCCGTAAACTTTTGACGGTTCGCTATAAACTTTCGAGGGCTCGGAATAAACCTTCGAAGGTTCGCTATAGACGCGGGGAAGGCTGGGCACGGTGTTTTGATGATTGATATTTTCAGATATTATCTCTTTCTCAATTTGCAAAATATCAAGATTATTTTTAACGTTTTCTTCAATTTCGACGTTATCCTTTTTAGGGTCTACGACAAAGTCGTCCGCGTGGTTGATTATCGTTACGTAACCGGCTGACGCTTCGGTAGCTACGTGATCGGATCTAGTGGAAGGATTCCAACCATCGACAGTGGTACGTTTAGTATCACCAAATGTATTGATGATCGAACTATACGAATATGATCGAGGTCTTTGTCCTTCTTTAGGTTGAGAATGGTACGAAAAGGACCTTTGATAAGGGTGCAATTCTTGCCTTTTTCGATTGAGTTCTCTTTCTTTCTGTTGTAAAATATAATCCGGATTAGCGCCGATGATTGCTCCGGGTAAAGTAGACACGGTGTGCCTGTTGGATGGTACTCCTCGGTGGTAATCGGGGTTGCCGTGCGGATGGTGGGACGGTCGCCAGGTTGTCGGACTCTCGTCCAGAAATTTGTTAATCAAAGCGCCGGATTTGATTTTCCTGGCCGTATCTGCGGCGCTAGAAATCACCGGCAACTGCTGGTTATGGTTGACTCGCGGACTATTATTACCGCGGCCCACGGCTACCGAAGAAGTTACCCGGACACCGATTATCTTTGGTGACTCATCCTGAGAATGTATCAATTCTCCGAAGGAATTTGTAGCGAGTTCACTTTTTATATGGTCATTATCTCTGTAATAACTCGAGTCAGCTACGTCAAGGTCATCTTTACGATTATCTCTATCGTTTTTATTTATTTCTTTATCGATATTTACTTTCGGATTATCTTTTTTATTACTTCTAGAATTTCTCGTGACAGGAGACAAGTTTTCTGATGAAGAATGTATATCTATAACGTCCGACAAACTTACTCGTTTTTCTTGATTTATTCTAGGTGCTTCAGTTTTCGTTACATCGTCAATAATATGTTCATTCGCAGTATCGCTTCCAAGGAAGACATTCAGAATTTCAGATCCAGAGATGTCTTCAGAACCACGGCGAGTGAATGGCGATCCAGTGACTCCGGGAGTCCCTCTGAGCATGGTATGTAGACTTATCTGAAATAAAAGGAAAGAAAAATATATTAATCATCGTGTAATAAACGTTGATAAATGTTTAGCTTAATGCTCCAAATAATAGGTTTTAAACAAGACATTCTATTGTATTTTATACACTTAACAACATTTTGAGTGTGTCCAAATACTTTTTCACAAATCTGGATTATCTCCAATTAAGAATTATTATTCATATTATTTTTTGACATCTCATCAAATATTTGGACACACTCAAAATGTTGTTAAGTGTATAAAACTAACTATAAGTGTATTATACTTTAACTATAAACGCTTTAACTATATATGAAAGGCGAAGTGTACAACTTTGATAGAAAACAGAAGTCTACCTTGGACAAATTGTGATTTGAACTGATTTGTAGAATTGTTGAACAGGTAGAAGGCCGGGATCTCAGGTCGTTAGCAAATTACCTGAACGCTTTTAAAAGAACAATAATTAATCGCTATAATGAGAACGATGTATTACAATGTCACGTTAATTAGCCGCATTATAGCGTAGATAATAAATATTCATGAATCATTTTAAGATAAAGGGAGTGTGAACGTGTTCCTTATAAATCTGGTGATCCATACACCAACTGAGCGTTAAACGAACGAATCGATGACTACTTTTGGATAAGGATCGAGCAATTTATGTTGCTCACGTGCGATTGTTCTTTATAGTCATTACGTTTATGCAGATACAGTTTTGATATTGTATCTTACACCTTGCATATGTACGCAATATAATATTATCTTGTTTCGAATCTCGCGTGTAAATCAAGTCTCTCATTTTCTGAACAATCCTGTCTGCGAGAACACCAAAGGGAAGTGAGAGATATACATATATTAACAGGTTAGTTATTTTTTTTCATAACCAACCTACTGTGAAATAACGATGTAATCAAGATTTA